>NW_019943445.1:162940-204868 GCF_002910315.2 Salvelinus sp. IW2-2015 | reverse complement strand
AGGTCCTAAACGATATCATAACTGCCATCGATAAGAGACAATACTGTGCAGCCGTATTCATCGACCTGGCTAAGGCTTTCGACTCTGTCAATCACAACATTCTTATTGGCAGACTCAACAGCCTTGGTTTCTCAAATGACTGTCTCGTTTGGTTCACCAACTACTTCTCCGATAGAGTTCAGTATGTCAAATCGGAGGGCCTGTTGTCTGGACCTCTGGCAGTCTCTATGGGGGTACCACAGGGTTCAATTCTCGGGCCAACTCTCTTCTCTGTATACATCAATGATGTCGCTCTCGCTGCTGGTGATTTTCTGATCCACCTCTACGCAGACGACACCATTCTGTATACTCTGGCCCTTCTTTGGACACTGTGTTAACTAACCTCCAGATGAGCTTCAACGCCATACAACTCTCCTTCCGTGACCTCCAACTGCTCTCAAATGCAAGTAAAACTAAATGCATGCTCTTCAACCGATCGCTGCCCGCACCTGCCTGCCCATCACTACTCTGGACGGTTCTTACTTAGAATATGTGGACAACTACAAATACCTAGGTGTCTGGTTAGACATTAAACTCTCCTTCCAGACTCACATTAAACATCTCCAATCCAAAATTAAATCTAGAATCGCCTTCCTATTTCGTAACAAAGCATCCTTCACTCATGCTGCCAAACATACCCTCGTAAAACTGACCATCCTACCCATCCTCGACTTCGGCGATGTCATTTACAAAATAGCCTCCAACACTCTACTCAACAAATTGGATGCAGTCTATCACAGTGCCATCCGTTTTGTCACCAAAGCCCCATATACTACCCACCACTGCGACCTGTATGCTCTCGTTTAGCTGGTCATCGCTTCATACTCGTCGCCAAACCCACTGGCTCCAGGTCATCTACAAGTCTCTGCTAGGTAAAGCCCACCACATCAAGCTCAACCTCAACAAGACAGAGCTGCTCTTCCTCTCTGTGAATGCCTGCCAGCAAGACCTCTCCATCATGGTTGACAACGCCACAGTGTCGCCCTCCCAGAGTGCAAAGAACCTTGGCATGACCCTGGATAAGACCCCTGTAATTCTCTGAAAACATCAAAGCAGTGACTCGCTCCTGCAGGTCCTGGCTCTTCATTGAAATCCTAATAGTTTCAGATATAATAGAATGTGATTGATAAACAAAAGGTTATTTAACTTGCCCAGCTGTCCACATCCTTGACAATTCCCCGCCAGAAGATGCGTAGGTTGATTTTGGCAATCATGCGCTTCGCTCCGAAATGTCCAGCATGCATCTCTGTCAGCACGGCTTCTCCTCCTAAGTAAGAATCACCCTCCTGTGTGGCTGACCATCCTTCCCCCCGTAGGTAAAATATGATTGCCTAACAAGTTGGAAGAGAAGAGTTGCTAAAATACTCAAGTCTAAGTACATTTGCACTGCTGCTTTTCTCTCTCTCGGTCCGTCTTCCACCTCATGGGGGTGGGGGAGTGAAAGTGAGAGAGGGAGAGAGAGGTGGCAAGAGAGACTGTAGACACCTTAGAGACTGTCACATCATTCTAACGAAGACATCCAGTTGATGTAGTCAGCATGTTGTCACCGTCAAAAACACCGTACTTGGAGAGCAATTCTGAGGTAATAAGTTTGCTCGGATTGAGCGAGCGCTTCTGAGGTGAAATAGAACCATAGAACTGCCCACATGAGGTCAAATAGAGCCAAGCAACCAGCATAGCAACTGACGCTTTGGTTCATTACGTAATCCGGTCAGAATGTTGCAAGTTCTAGCAACAGCCCTAGCAACAGAAGTTAGAACTCGAATCCCATTGTGACTAGAGGGGGACACTATTTGGCATGACAGGCCCCGGTGGCATTAAATTAATAAAACAAAAAAAATTACATTGACTTGGAAGAGTTCCAGTGTTGGATAGCCATACTCAGCTAGCTAACATAGCATCCCTCTCTGTTTGAGGCTGGTGTTTGAGTAGGCTAAACTAGCTAGCTGCATTTGACACCAGCTAAGTAAGAAAATAACTATATAGCTATCTCTCTCTTTCTCTCTCTCTCTCTTTTTCTCTCTCTCTCTCTCTCTCTCTCTCTCTCTCTCTCTTGCTTCTTCTTCATTTTTTAAACAAACTAATTTGTTCAAAACTGTTCAACTATTGTCTTTCTTGCTCTCTGAGTCAACTGCTCACCACATTTTATGCACTGCAGTGCTAGCTAGCTGTAGCTTATGCTTTCAGTACTAGATTCATTCTCTGATCCTTTGATTGGGTGGACAACATGTCAGTTCATGCTGCGAAAGCTCTGATAGGTTGGAGGACGTCCTCCAGAATTTGTCATAATTACTGTGTAAATCTATGGATGGGGGTGAGAACCATGAGCCTCCTAGGTTTTGTATTGAAGACAATGTACCCAGAGGAGGACTGAAACTAGCTGTCCTCCAGCTAAACAATGGTGCTGTTGAGGCTACTGTGGACCTTCATTGCAAAACAGTGTTTTAATGAATTATTTGTTGATGTGAATATATTTAGTATAGTTTCATCTGAAAAGGAAAACTTTTTTATTTTTATGAAATTCACTGAGGAGGATGGTCCTCCCCTTCCTCCTCTGAGGAGCCTCCAATGCAGGGGACAAGCTGCTGCCCTCCAGGACATCTACAGCACCCGGTGTCACAGTAAAGCCAAGAAGATCATCATCTAGAAGGAGGAGACAGTAAAAGGTACATCAAAGTTGGGACCAAGAGACTGATAAACAGCTTCTATCTCCAGGCCACCAGACTGATAAACAGTCACCACTAGCTGGCCTCCGCCCAGTATCCTGCCCTCAATCTTAGTCACTGTTACTAGCCGGCTACCACCCGGTTACTCAATCCTGCACCTTAGAGACTGTCACTAGCCAGCCTCCACCCGGTACTCTACCCTGCACCTTAGAAACTGTCACTAGCCAGCCTCCACCCGGTACTCTACCCTGCACCTTAGAGACTGTCACTAGCCAGCCTCCACCCGGTACTCTACCCTGCAAACCTTAAAGACTGTCACTAAGCCAGCCTCCACCCGGTACTCTACCCTGCACCTTAGAGACTGTTACTAGCCAGCCTCCACCCGGTACTCTACCCTGCACCTTAGAGACTGTCACTAGCCAGCTCCACCCGGTACTCTACCTGCACCTTAGAGACTGTCATAGCCAGCCTCCACCCGGTACTCTACCTGCACCTTAGAGACTGTCCACTAGCCAGCCTCCACCGGTACTGCTACCCTGCACCTTAGAGCTGTTACTAGCCAGCCTCCACCCGGTACTCTACCCTGCACCTTAGAGACTGTCACTAGCCAGCCTCCACCCGGTACTCTACCCTGCACCTTAGAGACTGTCACTAGCCAGCCTCCACCCGGTACTCTTCCCTGCATCCTGCCCTATGTACATAGTCATTGAACACTGGCCACCTTAATACATTTTACATACATTAGTTGTATGCTGAACAAAAATGTAAATTCAACATGGAACAATTTTTAAATTTTTACTGAGTTACTGTACAGTTCATATAAGGAAATCAGTCAATTTAAATAGATGAATCAGGCACTGATCTATGGATTAGAAACGGGAACAAATACATAAAAACATAAATAGCAAAACTCAAAATTATTACTGATATTGGATCAAGTTCAGACAATAAAAAAAAAAATCTTTTCACAATGACCCTATGAGTCCGTAACTAAAACACCCAATAATTGTCCGTTCATAATGCCAAGTCCCGCCCCGTACACAACTCAGTCCAATAGAAATCCGCTCCCGTCCGCGGCACGGTGGCAAGAGCGCAAAACTCAACGTTATTATAATCCAAAACAAGAAGGCTAACTTCACCAGCCTTAAAAGTTAAGAAATACAGCACAAGGAAAAAAAGATTGATCACTATAGTTGTGTTCAATAGTTTTATGTAGTGTTATATTGCCGTGAATCAGGGTGAACGTTACAAACAATTTTGTGCACAACATTTGAGAGAAATAAGCTTTTTGTGCGTATGGAACATTTCTGGGATCTATTTATTTCAGCTCATGAAACATGGGACCAACACTTCACATGTTGCGTTTATATTTTTGTTCAGTATATATACTATATTTTAGTTATGGCTCATCCTATATAACTACTGCTGTCCTTTTCTGTTCATATATTGTCTATACTGTCTATACACACCATTATATATCACTATGCTCAGACCCTGTTGCTAGGGGAAAACACTGGTGTGAACACAGCCTAACTCAGACCCTGTTGCTAGGGGAAAACACTGGTGTGAACACAGCCTAACTCAGACCCTGTTGCTAGGGTAAACACTGATGTGAACACAGCCTAACTCAGACCCTGTTGCTAGGGGAAACATTGGTGTGAACACAGCCTAACTCAGACCCTGTTGCTAGGGTAAACACTGATGTGAACACGGCCAAAGCTCAGACCCTGTTGCTAGGGGAAACACTGGTGTGAACACGGCCTAACTCAGACCCTGTTGCTAGGGAAAACACTGGTGTGAACACGGCCTAACTCAGACCCTGTTGCTAGGGGAAACCCTGGTCTGAACACAGCCTAGCTCAAACCCTGTTGCTAGGGGAAACACTGGTGTGAACACAGCCTAACTCAGACCCTTTTGCTAGGGAAAACTCTGGTGTGAACACAGCCTCGCTCAGACCCTGTTGCTAGGGAAAACACTGGTGTGAACACGGCCTAGCTCAGACCCTGTTGCTAGCGGAAACACTGGTCTGAACACAGCCACTGAGGTCTTAGTGATGGTATTGCTTTAATAACGGTTGTCGTGGTTACGTATGTAGATATATTAGTATCTGGTGTTTGCCTGATGTGTTGACCAGGAAATTACCTGAGCCAGCGTTATACACACACACACACTCACATGCACATACACACTAATGCAATAACATTAGTTAAAGGAACTAACACCAAAACAAAACTCAAACTCATTCCATGGAGGGCCTAATGTCTGCTGGTTTCTCCTTTCAATGAAGACCTAGACAACCAGGTGAGAGGAGTTCCTAACTAATCAATTAAGACCTAGACAACCAGGTGAGTGGAGTTCCTAACTAATCAATGAAGACCTAGACAACCAGGTGAGAGGAGTTCCTATCTAATCAATGAAGACCTAGACAACCAGGTGAGAGGAGTGTCCTAACTAATCAATTAAGACCTAGACAACCAGGTGAGAGGAGTTCCTAACTAATCAATTAAGACCTAGACAACCAGGTGAGTGAGGAGTTCCTAACTAATCAATTAAGATAGACAACCAGTGAGAGGCGTTCCTAACTAATCAATGAAGACCTAGACAACCAGGTGAGAGGAGTTCCTAACTAATCAATTAAGACCTAGACAACCAGGTGAGAGGAGTTCCTAACTAATCAATTAAGACCTAGACAACCAGGTGAGAGGAGGTCCTAACTAATCAATGAAGACCTAGACAACCAGGTGAGAGGAGTTCCTATCTAATCAATGAAGACCTAGACAACCAGGTGAGAGGAGTTCCTAACTAATCAATGAAAGACCTAGACAACCAGGTGAGAGGAGTTCCTATCTAATCAATTGAAGACCTAGACAACCAGGTGAGGGGAGTTCCTAACTAATCAATTAAGACCTAGACAACCAGGTGAGGGGGTTCCTAACTAATCAATTAAGACCTAGACAACCAGGTGAGAGGAGTTCCTAACTAATAATTAAGACCTAGACAACCAGGTGAGAGGAGGTCCTTAACTAATCAATGAAGACCTAGACAACCAGTTGAAGGGGAGTTTTCCTAACTAATCAATGAAGACCTAGACAACCAGGTATCACCCTTCCGCATCTGAGGTGGAAAGGTCAGAGCTAGAGCAGTGTTTGTCAGACCAGGAGACAGCTGAGGTGAAAGGTGGCAGAGCTGGAGCGGTATTTGTGAGACCATGAGACATCTGAGGTGAAAGGTCAGAGCTGGAGCGATATTTGTGAGACCATGAGACATCCCGAAAATCAGTCTTCTCACAGAAAATGCCTGTATAGTTTTGGCCAACAAACTATTATGATACCTCACGAAAGACGAGCCTCTCAGGAACAGACGAGCCTCTCAGGAACAGACGAGCCTCTCACGAAAGATGAGACTCTCAGGAACAGACGAGTCTCTCAGGAACAGACGAGCCTCTCAGGAACAGACGAGTCTCTCAGGAACAGACGAGCCTCTCAGGAACAGACGAGCCTCTCAGGAACAGACGAGCCTCTCAGGAACAGACGAGCCTCACAGGAACAGACGAGTCTCTCAGGAACAGACGAGCCTCTCAGGAACAGACGAGCCTCTCAGGAACAGACGAGACTCTCAGGAAAAGACGAGCCTCTCAGGAACAGACGAGTCTCACAGGAACAGACGAGCCTCTCAGGACTGATCTGAGGTCAGGACGGCCTCTTCTACCAACTTCTGTCCGTCCAAACGGTTTGGGCTACACACTAATGTGGACAGCTCACACTCTCACGACTCTCCATTTTGCTCTAGGAAGTCCACAAGCCACACAAGACTAAGGTCTCTGTACCAGTTAAAAACATGAATGGAAGCATATATGGAGATAGTTAAGTGCATAAACAAGGGGATAAATACATGTAAATATATATATATTGTTTTCCTGATCTTTCTTCTATCTCTCAGATATAGGACAGACACTTCAGAACAAACTTCCTTTTGACTTTTTTGGGGGGGACTGTCTGTTATTCAATGTGTTTCTATTGGCTAATAGCAGTAAGGACTGTCTGTTATTCAATGTGTTTCTATTGGATAATAGCAGTAAGGACTGTCTGTTATTCAATGTGTTTCTATTGGCTAATAGCAGTAAGGACTGTCTGTTATTCAATGTGTTTCTATTGGCTAATAGCAGTAAGGACTATCTGTTATCAATGTGTTCCTATTGGCTAATAGCAGTAAGGACTGTCTGTTATTCAGTGTTTTCTATTGGCTAATAGCAGTAAGGACTATCTGTTATTCAATGTGTTTCTATTGGCTAATAGCAGTAAGGACTGTCTGTTATTCAATGTGTTTCTATTGGCTAATAGCAGTAAGGACTGTCTGTTATTCAATGTGTTTCTATTGGCTAATAGCAGTAAGGACTGTCTGTTATTCAATGTGTTTCTATTGGCTAATAGCAGTAAGGACTGTCTGTTATTCAATGTGTTTCTGTTGGCTAAAAGCAGTAAGGACTATCTGTTATTCAATGTGTTTCTATTGGCTAATAGCAGTAAGGACTGTCTGTTATTCAATGTGTTTCTATTGGCTAATAGCAGTAAGGACTATTTGTTATTCAATGTGTTTCTATTGGCTAATAGCAGTAAGGACGTGTTATTCGAATGTTTTCTATTGGCTAATAGCAGTAAGGACTATCTGTTATTCAATGTGTTTCTATTGGCTAATAGCAGTAAGGACTGTCTGTTATTCAATGTGTTCTATTGGCTAATAGCAGTAAGGACTATCTGTTATTCAATATGGTTCTATTGGCTAATAGCAGTAAGGACTGTCTGTTATTCAATATGGTTATATTGGCTAATAGCAGTAAGGACTGTCTGTTATTCAATATGGTTCTATTGGCTAATAGCAGTAAGGACTGTCTGTTATTCAATGTGTTTCTATTGGCTAATAGCAGTAAGGACTATCTGTTATTCAATGTGTTTCTATTGGTTAATAGCAGTAAGGACTATCTGTTATTCAATGTGTTTCTATTGGCTAATAGCAGTAAGGACTGTCTGTTATTCAAACTGTTTCTATTGGCTAATAGCAGTAAGGACTGTCTGTTATTCAATATGGTTCTATTGGCTAATAGCAGTAAGGGACTATCTGTTATTCAATGTGTTTCTATTGGCTAATAGCAGTAGGGACTATCTGTTATTCAATGTGTTTCTATTGGCTAATAGCAGTAAGGACTATCTGTTATTCAATGTGTTTCTATTGGCTAATAGCAGTAATGCCAAATAACTCCAATAACTCCAACTTTCCTATTCATAATATCATTAACTAAGATAATTCCTTTCTTAAACATTTTATGTGCAAAGCTCTTAGAGACTTAGCCAAAAAGACTCACAGCTGTAATCGCTGCCAAAGGAGTTTCTAACATGTATTGTCTCAGGGGGGTGAATACTTTCTGGTCAAGACACACGGAGTGGACAAAACATTAAGAACACCTGCTCTTTCCATGACAGACTGACCAGGTGAATCTATGATCCCTTATTGATGTCACCTGTTAAATCCACTTCAATCAGTGTAGCTGAAGAGGGGGAGACAGGTTAAATAAGGATTTTTAAGCATTGAGACAATTGAGACATGGATTGTGTATGTGTGCCATTCAGGAGGGTGAATGTGCCTTTGAACAGGATATGGTAGTAGGTGCCAGGCACACCGGTTTGTTTCAAGAACTGCAACGCTGCTGGGTTTTCCAGACTCAACAGTTTCCTGTGTGTATCAGTAATGATCCACCACCCAAAGGACATCCAGCCAACTTGACACAACTGTGGGTAGCCACGGAGTCAACATGGGCCAGCATCCCTGTGGAACACTTTCAACACCTTGTAGAGTCCATGCCCCGACAAATTGGGGCTGTTCTGAGGGGAAAAGAGGTTATATTATATTCATTAAATAAATAATATAATATTTGATAACTAACAATCACCTAAATAAAAGCTAGACAGTCAGGGAGAATTGAAAATTCCCAAAACAATGAGTTTAGCAGAATAATTTTTAAAATTATGTTTGAGCAAAAGAACACAGCATTAGCCATGGCAGTTATAGACTAGAGACCTCATAGTGAATACACCCCAGTTAGATAGAGGCCTCATAGTGAATACACCCCAGTTATAGACTAGAGACTCATAGTGAATACACCCCAGTTATAGACTAGAGCCTCATAGTGAATACACCCCAGTTATAGACTAGAGGCCTCATAGTGAATACACCCCAGTTATAGACTAGAGGCCTCATAGTGAATACACCCCAGTTATAGACTAGAGCTCATAGTGAATACACCCCAGTTATAGAGCTAGAGGCCTCATAGTGAATACACCCCAGTTTATAGACTAGAGACCTCATAGTGAATACACCCCAGTTATAGACTAGAGGCCTCATAGTGAATACACCCCAGTTAATAGACTAGAGGCCTCATAGTGAAATACACCCCAGTTATAGACTAGAGGCCTCATAGTGAATACACCCAGTTATAGACTAGAGGCCTCAATAGTGAATACACCCCAGTTAGGACAGAGGCCTCATAGTGAATACACCGCAGTTATAGACTAGAGACCTCATAGTGAATACACCCCAGTTAGATAGAGGCCTCATAGTGAATACACCCCAGTTAGACAGAGGCCTCATAGTGAATACACCCCAGTTATAGACTAGAGCCTCATAGTGAATACACCCCAGTTATAGACTAGAGGCCTCATAGTGAATACACCCCAGTTATAGACTAGAGGCCTCATAGTGAATACACCCCAGTTGATAGAGGCCTCATAGTGAATACCCCCCAGTTATAGACTAGAGGCCTCATAGTGAATACACCCCAGTTAGATAGAGGCCTCATAGTGAATTCACCCCGTTATAGACTAGAGACCTCATAGTGAATACACCCCAGTTATAGATAGAGGCCTCATAGTGAATACACCCCAGTTATATAGAGGCCTCATAGTGAATACACCCCAGTTATAGACTAGAGACCTCATAGTGAATACACCCCAGTTATAGACTAGAGACCTCATAGTGACGACACCCCAGTTATAGACTAGAGACCTCATAGTGAATACACCCAAGTTATAGACTAGAGGCTCATAGTGAATACACCCCCAGTTATAGACTAGAGACCTCATAGTGAATACACCCCAGTTATAGACTAGAGACCTCATAGTGAATCACCCCAGTTATAGACTAGAGGCCTCATAGTGAATACACCCCAGTTATAGACTAGAGGCCTCATAGTGAATACACCCCAGTTATAGACTAGAGGCCTCATAGTGAATACACCCCAGTTAGACAGAGGCTCATAGTGAATACACCGCAGTTATAGACTAGAGACATCATAGTGAATACACCCCAGTTAGATAGAGGCCTCATAGTGAATTCACCCCAGTTATAGACTAGAGGCCTCATAGTGAATACACCCCAGTTATAGACTAGAGGCCTCATAGTGAATACACCCCAGTTAGATAGAGGCCTCATAGTGAATACACCCCAGTTATAGACTAGAGGCCTCATAGTGAATACACCCCAGTTAGATAGAGGCCTCATAGTGAATTCACCCCAGTTATAGACTAGAGACCTCATAGTGAATACACCCCAGTTATAGACTAGAGGCCTCATAGTGAATACACCCCAGTTATATAGAGGCCTCATAGTGAATACACCCCAGTTATATAGAGCCTCATAGTGAATACACCCAGTTATAGACTAGAGACCTCATAGTGACGACACCCAGTTATAGACTAGAGGCCTCATAGTGAATTCACCCCAGTTTAGACTAGAGACCTCATAGTGAATACACCCCAGTTATAGACTGAGGCCTCATAGTGAATACACCCCAGTTATAGACTAGAGACCTCATAGTGAATACACCCCAGTTATAGACTAGAGACCTCATGTGAATACACCCCAGTTATAGACTAGAGACCTCATAGTGAATACACCCAGTTATAGACTAGAGGCCCTCATAGTGAATACACCCCAGTTAGATAGAGGCCTCATAGTGAATAACCCCAGTTATAGCTAGAGACCTCATAGTGAATACACCCCAGTTATAGACTAGAGGCCTCATAGTGAAAACACCCAGTTATAGACTAGAGGCCTCATAGTGAATACACCCCAGTTATAGACTAGAGGACTCATAGTGAATACACCCCAGTTATAGACTAGAGACCTCATAGTGAATACACCCCAGTTATAGACTAGGAGACCTCATAGTGAATACACCCCAGTTATAGACTAGAGGCCTCATAGTGAATACACCCCAGTTATAGACTAGAGGCCTCATAGTGAATACACCCCAGTTATGACTAGAGCCTCATAGTGAATACACCCCAGTTATAGACTAGAGACCTCATAGTGAATACACCCCAGTTTATAGACTAGAGACCTCATAGTGAATACACCCCAGTTATAGACTAGAGGCTCATAGTGAATACACCCCAGTTTAGACTAGAGGCCTCATAGTGAATACACCCCAGTTATAGACTAGAGACCTCATAGTGAATACACCCCAGTTATAGACTAGAGACCTCATAGTGAATACACCCCAGTTATGACTAGAGGCCTCATAGTGAATACACCCCAGTTATAGACTAGAGGCCTCATAGTGAAAACACCCCAGTTATAGACTAGAGGCCTCATAGTGAATACACCCCAGTTATAGACTAGAGGCCTCATAGTGAATACACCCCAGTTATAGACTAGAGGCCTCATAGTGAATACACCCCAGTTATAGACTAGAGGCCTCATAGTGAATACACCCAGTTATAGACTAGAGGACTTATTTATAAATGCTGCATACTGAATATATAGTATTTTAATCATATTAATGAAATTGGAGCCAATTATCATATGTTCCATAGAGACCAGAGATGTGACCCTTCTAGTCTATCAAAAGCTGTTTCTTATCTGAGAGATAATGCAGGCCAAGGAGCTGTTGTTTCTGATGATCCAACTAAGACACAATAAGGACTTAGTCTGGCTTGGTGTGGCTATACAATTAGAGGTGTACAGTTCTTTATAGAAGTGCCACGGCCGTCGTATGAATAATTGGACCAAGGCGCAGGGTGAGTTGAGTTCACATTTTAATGATAGTGAAACTTCAAAAACAACAAAGATATAACGATCGTGAAATACGTAGCGCACGTAGGCACTCATACACAACAATATCCCACATAGCAGGTGAGAAAAAAGACACACTAAGTATGATCCCCAATTAGAGGTAACGATCATCAGCTGCCTCCAATTGGGAACCATACACACACCAACATAGAAATATAATACCTAGAAACCACCCTAGTCACGCCCTGACCTAAAACACCATAGAGAACCCCGAGGGCGTGACAAGAAGCGGTTAAATCGTTGATTAATTTTGGTTCTGATTATAATTCCCCTGTGTCAGATTCAATAGTTGCCATATCAGCTAATTGTTCATTACTGCTCAGCTTGTTGGCCAGTAAACGACTGAGACGATTATCATGGAAGTAATGATTGAGTCTAACTCAATGGATGGCAAATTCTGCACTCTGTTCTCCTCAATAATTTAAGTTCTGTCTTGACTTTGGAAGAGTAATATCTACCTGGTACGGAGAGTGTTTGTTGAGAACGTTCTATCGCAGTTAAAAACATTATAATATCTTCTTTAATTGTAATTAATGCAGTAACATCATTTTTTAAAATTTATATTAAACCATTGGTGGCCATCCCATAGACCAAATTGTTATTGATCGTTATGAATGAATTTAGTTACATTTCAAATTCATCACAGAATGTAGGATTTTGTTGAAACGCCATCTTGTGGCTCTTTTAGGAGATTCTGACATTTTGAAGTTGGCAGTAGTAGGCGTGGTGATCAGATAAGCTCATATGTAGAATTTCAAGTTTTTTTGATTCAAGAAAATATAGGTGTCAGGACGATTTATCCCCGTTTGAGTAGACAGTGTACTCTTTTACTTGTTTAAGAAGAGTGATTCTGCCTTCTTGGTCTTTGCCTTTACCCAAGATGGTGAATTTGAGTTTCTTATGCATCATTATGATGATACACCCTTAGTTTGTTAGGGGCTATGAAAAACAGCCAGTCAGTAGAACTGCTGTTCTATTCTATGTGAGTCCTTTTGGAGCAGGTGTGTTTCTTGAAGCATTGCTGTATCAATCCAGTTCCTTGTTAAGATATCAAGACAGCTGGAACATGTAACAGGCGAGTTTAGGCCGATTAGACAGTTCAACGGCAGACAAAGACTGGAAGTAGTTAAGTGACATATCAAGACAGTTAAGTGACTGCCAGACCGCCCTGATCTGTTTCCCCTGTCTTTGTGCTTGTCTTCACCCCCCTCCAGGTGTCTCCCATCTCTCCCCATTATCCCATGTGTATTTAAACATGTGTTCTCTGTTTGTCTGTTGACAGTTTGTCTTGTTTGTCAAGATTACCAGCGTTTGGCCTGCAACAGTCTTTTCCCAGCCTCTTTTTTTTCTCTCCCTCCTGGTTTTTGACCATTGCCTGTCCTGACCCTGAACCCGCCCACCTGACCACTCTGCCTGACCCTGAGCCTGCCTGCCGTCCTGTACCTTGCCTTTGTTGCTGTAATAAACATTGTTACTTCGACACGGTCTGTGTCTGGGTCTGGTCTTACCCTGATAAGACTAGTGAATTAAATTGAGATTAACTTCTCTCACTAGCTAGCCAGGTAATGCCAGCTAACCGGCAAAAAAAGCTAGGGTAAACAAACAGCGACGAAAGTAAAATGAGACACCTTTACTAGCTTTTCTGTCATTGTTAGCAGGTCTGTTATTGTTACAAAACAAGGTGAACTTGTCATGGATACTAGGAGTGGTGGGTAGGAGTCAGGCGCAGAGAGCAGAGGGTTCAGTGATTTGTAGATTTATTTCTCCGGCACAAAACGGTCACTCCAAAATACAGGGCGCATAAACACTGACCAGCCCAAACGATTCGGAGAACAATAAAAACACATCCACAACCGACAGAGAACACAAATAATCCTGCACAAACCTAGGCGGGGCCTAACAGGCGGGGACAGGCGGGGCCTAACAGGCGGGGCCTAACAGGCGGAGGCGGGGCCNGGCCTAACAGGCGGGCCTAACAGGCGGGGCCTAACAGGCGGAGGCGGGGCCTAACATGCGGGGCCTAACAGGCGGAGGCGGGGCCTAACAGGCGGGGCCTAACAGGCGGAGGCGGGGCCTAACAGGCGGGCTAACAGGCTTAAATAGACCAAACATCAAGAAACAAAAAGGAACAGGTGCAACTAATAAGACTAAACTAACATATAAAGGAAGAAGGGATCGGTGGCGGCTAGTAGACCGGCAACGACGACCGCCGAGCACTGCCCGAACAGGCGGCGGGAGTCGTGACAGAAATGAATACTTTGAATGAATATTGATAAGAAATAGATGACAATATGTATTAATCTCTATATTATTACTTTCCACCGTTTTCAGGGAAAAGCAAAAAGTCTGAAAAGTGTCAATATTTTCAAGGAGCAGGAGCTAGCCTTCTTGATACAGGAAGAGCTCATGTCTTTCTGCTTAGTACTTCCTGTTACGGTCGGGTGAATAAAAATAAAAGTCCAACATACAAAAAACGCAGCGGAATAAAACAATGGATTTTCTTTCTAAGTGTCATGAGAAAAATACTTTGGAAAGTATTCGGAACCTTTGACTTTTTCAAAATGTTGTTGCATTACAGCCTTATTCTAAAATGGATTAAATTTCTTTTTTTTGTGTGGATTTTTTTTCAATTTTAATAGATTTGCAAAAAAATTCGGAAAAAAAACTGTTTTCGCTTAGTTATTATGGGTTGTTGTGTGTAGATTGCTGAGGAATTTGTATTTATTTAATCCATTCAGGAGTAAGGCTGTAACATAACAAAATGTGGAAAAAGTCAAGGGGTCTGAATACTTTGCCGAAGGCTCCGTACGACATTTTTAAGAAAAGTAGGGGTTCATGTAACATTTCCACCTGCAACTAATAATGTCAATTACAAACCAGTAGTAACTAAGGAATATAAATCCATGTCATGACAGTAAAACATATCTTGTAGAACGTTGTGCAACACTGCTAATTAGCATTATTACAGCATTACAGCATCCTGACTGGTTGCATCGCTGCCTGGTACGGCAACTGCTCGGCCTCCGACCGCAAGGCACTACAGAGGGTAGTGCGTACGGCCCAATGCATCACTGAGGCCAAGCTTCCTGCCATCTAGGACCTCTATACCAGTCGGTGTCAGAGGAAGGCCATAAAAATTGTCAAAGACTCCAGCCACCCTAGTCATAGACTGTTCTCTCTGCTACCACACAGCAAGCGGTACCGGAGCGCCAAGTCTAGGTCCAAGAGGTTTCTAAACAGCTTCTACCCCCAAGCCATAAGACTCCTGAACACCTAATCAAAGGGCTACCCAGACTATTTGCATTGTCCCCCCCCCCTCTTTTACGCTGCTGCTACTCTCTGTTTATTATCTATGCATAGTCACTTTAACTCTACCTGCATGTACATATTACCTCAATCACCTCAACTAATCGGTGCCCCCGCACATTGACTCTGTACCGGTACCCCCTGTGTATAGACTTGCTTTATATTTTACTGCTGCTGTTTAATTATTTGTTACTTTAATTTTCAATTTCATACTTAACTCTTTTTTTCTTAACTTCTTAAAAAGCATTGTTGGTTAGAGCCTGTAAGTAAGCATTTCACTGTGAGGTCTACTACACCTGTTGTATACGGCGCATGGGACAAATAACATTTGATTTGATTAGCATTTTTTGTTATTGTTAATAAGGTGAGAAGCTATGTCTTTCAAAAAAAACAAGAAGAATGTATGGCTAGGGTTAGGGATATGGCTAAATGTATCTAATGTATGGCTAAATGTATCTAATTTATGGCTGAAATGTTGCTCATAACCCTCATTGATTTTATGTTGGTCTTTCTATCTTTGGTATTGTAGCAACCTACTGAGGTCATTACGGTACTTTGAGGATGGTATCATTTGGTCGTTTTGTTTTGATGACACATGTGACATTGACCTTTCCTCCTACAGAATCTGGTAATCTGCAGACTCCTAGATGACATCCGCTGGTCAGGCGCTGTTCCAGTAGTGAAAAATCATTGCAGGTTAGACTCCTCGACCACTTGCCAAAAGGCAGGTCACCACTGTCTCTCTCACTCTCGTCTCTCCACATCTCTCCGATAAATTTGGATGAATTTTGGCCCATTCTCTGTCCTCCTGAACAGAGCTGGAGTAAAACTGAGTCCAGGTTTGTTAGGCGCTCGCGTTCGGCCCTTTTCGTCGCCTCTCTCACACTCGGGGCTTTTTTTCCAGTTCTGGCTCCTCTCATCAACATTTTCTATAGGATTGAGGTCTCCAGTGCTTTGTGATTGGCCACTCATACATGACTGGTTTGTTGTATTAGAAACCTCTTATGGCTGCAGTCCGCTCGATATCGGGCAGCAGATGATGACAGACAGCGCAGTGCGAAGTGCAGGGGGCGCCATACAATTCAAAACCAGAAATTCCTCTTTAATAAACATGTCCTCAACGATACATGCCTGTATTAATTAGTCTCTTCTTAAAAGGTGAATCTTTTTGTTAAATGCGGTCGCGGCTCGGTTCCGGGTGTACTCCCAACCCTCGTAAGTGGTCCGATTTTCAAGATAGGCTTTTCAAGTCAGCCACAGCGAAGCACTACAACTCGATTATGTTAGGTCACCACACGGAAACCAAAAATAATCACAGAGCCATTTTTCCTCTCGGTCTCTCTCGTCAGCTAAATATAGCTTCACTCTTCCTGCCTCTAACGCTCCGCTCCCTGGGCTCGCCTTCGTGTCTCAGTCTCCTCTCCTCTCTCTCTCTCTCTCTTCTCCTCTCTCTCCGTCTCGTCTCTCTCTCGTCTCTCGTCTCTTCTCTATAAATAGTAATATATAATATATATAATTATACAGTGGGCTCCAAAATTACTGGCACCCCTGACTGGCAATGCACAAACATGTTTAAAAAAACATCATATACAATAATTATAGAGATAAACTCAAAATACCAACATGTGAGACATACTGTACTTTTATTATGTTACAATGGAACCAACAAAATAATTGATTGATTTAATTAAAAATCATGTCCTCCAAATCAGGGTTTCACAATTAATGGCACCCTTAATTAAAGATTATTGTAAATAACATCTACAAAATTAAAACACAAATTAAATTACACTTATTTAAGTTTAATCTAAGTCTTAAGGAACTATTATTGAGCCATTACATCACTTCTGTTTCACTAGGGATAAACATGAGGGTAACGACACATGCAATATCCAACTGTCATCCAAAACCATGAAGAAACAAATAACTGGAAAGCTCAAAGAGGGACAGATGGTCGTAGACCTTCATAAATCTGGTAAATGGCTACAAGAGATCCACAACGATTGAATATACCATGAGCGACTGTCAGGGCAAAATTATTAGAACATTCAAAAGATATGGAAGCAGGTTGAAACCTCACGGGTAGAGGACGCAAATGCATTTTGCCCCCCAGGATAGGGAGGAGGATGGTGAGGAAGCAACAAAATCCCCAAGAATCACTGTGGGAGAATTGCAGGCCTTGGTGGCGGTCTTGGGGTCACCGGGTTCAAAAAGCACATCAGACGCCACTCCACAACCACAGGCCTCTTGGAAGGGTTGCCAGAAGACGCCACTCCACAGCCACAGGCTCTCTGGAAGGGTTGCCAGAAGACGCCACCTCCACAACAACAGGCTCTCTGGAAGGGTTGCCAGAAGACGCCACTCCACATCCACAGGCTTCTGGAAGGGTTGCCAGAAGACGCCACTCCACAACCACAGGCTCTTTTGGAGGGTTGCCAGAAGAAAGCCCTTTCTGACCCAAGACACAGACCACAGCTCTTGGAGTTGCCAAACGTCATTTAAAATTATGACTGGAAGAAGGTGCTCTGGTCAGATGAAACAAAATTGAACGTTTTGGTCAGATACAGCATCGGCATGTTTGGCGTCGAAACAGAGATGCAGACAAGGAGAGGCACCTCATACCCACGGTGAAATATGGAGGGGGGTCAGTGATGTTTTGGGGCTTGTTTTAATTCCAGAGGTCATAGAGGCAACTGGTTAAGACTGATGGCATAATGAATTCCACCAAGTACCAGGCAATTTTGGCTGACATTCTGGTTGCCTCTGCCAGAAGGCTGGGACTTGGCCGTAGGTGGACTTTCCAACAAGACAATAACCCGAAACAGACCTCAAGATCCACACAGAAATGTTCTGTGACAACAAAATCAATGTTCTGCCATGGCCATCTCAGTCGCCGGACCTCCATCCAATAGAAAACCTGTGGGCTGAGTTGAAGAGGGCAGTTGATAAGCGCAAACCCAAGAATGTGAAGGATCTGGAAAGGATCTGCATAGAGGAATGGTCCAAAATCCCTCCAAATGTGTTCCTTAACCTTGTCAAACACTACAGGAAAAGACTCCATGCTGTTATCCTTGCCAGAGGTGGTGGCACTAAGTACTAAATGAGGAGTGCCAATAATTATGAAACCTTGATTTTGGTTAAATTTATTTTGTATTAAATAATTGAATAATTTTGGTTGGTTCCATTGAAACTTTAATAAAGTACAGTATTTCTCACATGTTGATATTTAGAGTTTATCTCTATAATTATATTGTTTAAGTATTGTTTGTGTATTGCCAGTCAGGGGTGCCAGTAATTTTGGAGCTCACTGTATATATATCGTTCTGTCTCTCTCTCTCAATTAAATTTAATTCAAAGGGATTTACTGGCATGGGAAACATACACTACATGATGAAAAGTACGTGAACAGCTGCTTTTTGAAAATTGAATTGAATTGAATTAAATTGAAAATTTAATTCCAAAATCATGGGTATTAATATGGAGTTGGTCCCCCCTTTGCTGCTATAACAGCCTCCACTCTTCTGGGAAGGCTTTCCACTAGATGTTGGAACATTGCTGCGGGGCTTCCATTCAGCCATAAGAGCATTAGTGAGGTCGGGCACTGATGTTGGGAGATTAGGCCTGGCTCGCAGTCGGCGTTCCATTTCATCCCAAAAGGTTTTCGATGGGATTGAGGTCAGGGCTCTGTGCAGGCCAGTCAAGTTCTTCCACGCCGATCTCAACAAACCATTTCTGTATGGACCTCGCTTTGTGCAAGGGGGCGTTGTCATGCTGAAAACAAGAAAGGGCCTTTCCCAAACTGTTGCCACAAGTTGGATGCACAGAATCATCTAGAATGTCATTGTTAAGATGTCCCTGAACCATGAAAAACAGCCCCAGACCATTATTCCTCCTCCACCAAACTTTACAGTAGGCACTATGCATTGGGGCAGGTAGCGTTCTCCTGGCACCCGCCAAACCCAGATTAGTCTGTCGGACTGCCGGATGCGTTTCCACTGCTCCAGAGTTTGATGGCGAGCTTTACACCACTCCAACTGAAGCTTGGCATTGCGCATGGTGATCTTAGGCTTGTGTGCGGCTGCTCGGCCATGGAAACCCATTTCATGAAGCTCCCGACAAACAGTTACTGTGCTGACGTTGCTTCCAGAGGCAGTTTGGAACTCGAGTGTTGCAACCGAGGACAGATGATTTAACACGCTACGTGCTACGTGCTTCAGTCCCGTTCTGTGAGCTTGTGTGGCCTACCACATCCCGTCTGAGCCGTTGTTGCTCCTAGACGTTTCCACTTCACAATAACAGCACTTACAGTTGACCGGGGCAGCTCTAGCAGGGCAGAAATTTGACAAACTGACTTGTTGGAAATGTAGAATCCCATGACGGTGCCACATTGAAAGTTACTGAGCTTTTCAGTAAGGCCATTCTACTGCCAATGTTTGTCTATGGAGATTGCATGGCTGTGTCCTCAATTTTATATGTTTACATTGCCAAGTGAAATAGATAATAAACAAAAGTGAAATAAACAATGAAAAATGTAAACATTACACTCTCAAAAGTCCCAAAGGAATAGAGATTTCAAATGTCATATTATGTCTATACTGTATATATATACAGTGTTGTAACAATGTTCAAATAGTTAAAGTACAAAAGGGAAAATAAATAAACATAAATATGGGTTGTATTTACAATGGTGTTTGTTCTTCACTGGTTGCCCTTTTCCTGTGGCAACAGGTCACACATCTTGCTGCTGTGATGTCACACTGTGGTATTTTACCCAGTAGATATGGGAGTTTATCAAAATTGAAATTGTTTTCGAATTCTTTATGGGTCTGTGTAATCTGAGGGAAATATGCGTCTCTAATAAGGTCATACATTTGGCAGGAGGTTAGGAAGTGCAGCTCAGTTTCCACCTCATTTTGAGGGCAGTGTGCACATAGCCTGTCTTCTCTTGAGAACCAGGTCTGCCTATGGCGGCCTTTCTCAATAGCAAGGCTATGCTCACTGAGTCTGTACATAGTCAAAGCTTTCCTTAAGTTTGGATCAGTCACAGTGGTCAGGTATTCTGCCACTGTGGACTCTCTGTTTAGGGCCAAATAGCATTCTGGTTTGCTCTGCTTTTTTGTTAATTCTTTCTAATGTGTGAAGTAATTATCTTTTTGTTTTCTCATGATTTGGTTGGGTCTAATTGTGCTGCTATCCTGGGGCTCTGTGGGGTCTGTTTGTCTTTGTGAAAAAAGCCCCAGGACCAGCTTGCTTGGGGGACTCTTTTCTAGGTTCATCTCTCTGTAGGTGATGAGTTTGTTATGGAAGGTTTGGGAATCGCTTCCTTTTAGGTGGTTGTAGAATTTAACGGCTCTATTCTGGATTTTGATTATTAGCGGGTATCGGCCTAATTCTGGTCTGCATGCATTATTTGGTGTTTTACACAGAGGATATTTTTGCAGAATTCTGCATGCAGTCTCAATTTGTTGTTTGTCCCATTTTGTGAATTCTTGGTTGGTGAGCGGACCCCAGACCTCACAACCATAAAGGGCAATGGGTTCTATAACTGATATAAGTATTTTCTTTAGCCAGATCCTAATTGGTATGTCGAATTTTATGTTCCTTTTGATGGCATAGAAGGCCCTTCTTGCCTTGTCTCTCAGCTCGTTCACAGCTTTGTGGAAGTTACCTGTGGGGCTGATGTTTAGGCCGAGGTATGTATAGTTTTTTGTGTGCTCTAGGGCAGGTATTCCCAAACTGGGGCAATGCCGTCGGGGGTACGCCAAATAAATATGTGATTCACATTTAATTTATTTATATATACAGTATATACAGTGGGGAGAACAAGTATTGGATACACTGCCGATTTTGCAGGTTTTCCTACTTACAAAGCATGTAGAGGTCTGTAATTTTTATCATAGGTACACTTCAACTGTGAGAGACGGAATCTAAAACAAAAATCCAGAAAATCACATTGTATGATTTTAAGTAATTCATTTGCAATGATATGGGCAGCAACCATGTAACGCTTTTACAACATACAGAAGTGCACTAGTTATCAACGGGCAAACGCATTTTTTTATTTATTGAGAGACGAGCTTAAAGTTTTCTTTACTGACCATAATTTTCACTTGTCTGACTGCTTGCATGATGATGAATTTCTCACACGACTGGCCTATCTGGGTGAGGTTTTTTCTCACCTGAATGATCTGAATCTAGGATTACAGGGACTCTCCGCAACTGTATTCAATGTGCGAGACAAAATTGAGGCTATGATTAAGAAGTTGGAGCTCTTCTCTGTCTGCATTAACAAGGACAACAGGTCTTTCCATCATTGTATGATTTTTTTTGTGTGCAAATGAACTCAAGACAATGTCAAATGTGATATAGTGAAGCACCTGAGTGAGTTGGGTGCTCAATTACGCAGCTACTTTCCCGAACGGATGACTCAAACAACTGGATTCATTATCCCTTTCATGCCCTGCCTCCAGTCCACTTACTGATATCTGAACAAGAGAGCCTCATCGAAATTGCAACAAGCGGTTCTGTGAAAATTTTATTTAATCAGAAGCCACTACCAGATTTCTGGATTGGGCTGCGCTCAGTATAACCTTGGCAAATCGCGCTGTTAAGACACTGATGCCCTTTGCAACCACGTACCTATGTGAGAGTGGATTCTCGGCCCTCACTAGCATGAAAACTAAATACACGCACAGACTGTGTGGAAAATGATTTAAGACTGAGACTCTCTCCAATACAACCCAACATTGCAGAGTTATGTGCGTCCTTTCAAGCCCACCCTTCTCATTAACCTGTTAGTGATCCCTTCCCGCTCGGATCCCGTTAATGGGATTGATTTGACAACATCCAGTGAAATTGCAGCGCGCCAAATTCAAAAATAGAAATACTCATAATAAAGATTCACAAAACATACATGTATAATACATCAAAATAAAGCTTAACTTCTTGTTAACCCAGCCACAGTGTCAGATCTCAAAAAGGCTTTACGGCGAAAGCAAACCATGCAATTATCTGAGGACAGCACCCCGCATACCAACACATGAAAATCAGATTTCAACCAGCCAGGCGCGACACAAAACTCGGAAATAACGATATAATTCATGCCTTACCTTTGAAGATCTTCTTATGTTGGCACGCCAAAATGTCCCAGAAACATCACAAATGGTCCTTTTGTTCGATAATGTCCTTTGTTTTATCCCCAAAATGTCAATTTATTTGGCGCGTTTGATTCAGAAAATACACCGGTTCCAACTCGCTCAACATGACTACAAATGATCTAATAAGTTACCTGTAAACTTGGTCCAGACATTTCAAACAACTTTCCTAATCCAACTTTAGGTATTTCAAAATGTAAATAATCGATACAATTTAAGATGGAATATACTGTGTTCAATAGCGGATAAAATCAATGTGGAGCGACCTCTCACTCAACGTCAACAAAACAAAGGAGATGATCGTGGACTTCAGGAAACAGCAGAGGGAGCACCCCCCTATCCACATTGACGGGACAGCAGTGGAGAAGGTGGAAAGTTTTAAGTTCCTCGGCGTACACATCACGGACAAACTGAAATGGTCCACCCACACAGACAGCATGGTGAAGAAGGTGCAACAGAGTCTCTTCAACCTCAGGAGGCTGAATATATTTGGCTTGTCACCTAAAACCCTCACAAACTTTTACAGATGTACAATTGAGAGCATCCTGTCAGGCTGTATCACCGTTTGGTATGGCAACTGCACAGTCCTCAACCGCAAGGCTCTCCAGAGGGTAGTGCAGTCTGCACAACGCATCACCGGGGGAAAACTACCTGCCCTCCAGGCCACCTACAGCACACGATGTCACAGGAAGGCCAAAAAGATCATCAAGGACAACAACCACCTGAGCCACTGCCTGTTCACCCCGCTACCATCCAGAAGGCGAGGTCAGTACAGGTGCATCAAAGCTGGGCAGAGAGAGTGAAAAACAGCTTCTATCTAAAGGCCATCAGACTGTTAAACAGCCACCACTAACTCAGAGAGCCTGCTGCCAACATACAGACTCAAATCTCTGGCCACTTTAATAAATTGACTTAATAAAGGAATCACTAGTCACTTTTCATCTCATATGCATATACTGTATTTCATACCATCTACTGCATCTTGCCTATGCCGTTCGGCCATCGCTCATCCATATATTTATATGTACATATTCTTATTCCATCCCTTTATATTTGTGTGCATAAGGCAGTTGTTTTGAATTTGTTAGATTACTTGTTAGATATTACTGCATGGTCAGAACTAGAAGCATAAACATTTCGCTACACTCGCATTAACGTCTGCTAACCATGTGTATGTGACCAATAACATCTGCTAACCATGTGTATGTGACAAATACAATTTGATTTGATTTACATGGATTTTATAATGTCGTATGTTTTTTCTCAACACCGCTTTCTATCAATTTGTATAGCATACCCTTGTGTCAAATACAGTCAAAAGCTTTTTAGAAATCAACAAAGCATGAGAAGACTTTGCCTTTGTTTTGTTTGGTTGTCAATTAGGGTGTGCAGGTTGAACACGTGGTCTGTCGTATGGTAATTTGGTAAAAAGCCAATTTGACATTTGCTCAGTACACTGTTTTCACTGAGGAAATGTACGAGTCTGCTGTTAATGATAATGCAGAGGATTTTCCCAAGGTTGCTGTTGATGCATATCCCACGGTAGTTATTGGGGTCAAATTTGTCTCCCCTTTTGTGGATTGGGGTGATCAGTCCTTGGTTCCAAATATTGGGGAAGATACCAAATAATGTTAAAACGTTTAAGTTTAGCCAATTGGAATTTGTGGTCTGTATATTTTCTCATCTCTCTCTGTCTCTCTAGATATCATTCAGCAACTAACAGTTCAGCAGCCGACTCTGTTCGTCTATATCCACCTTGTCACACTGTGGGAGGGATTAAAATAGACACTGTGTTGTGTGTGTGTGTTGTGTGTGTGTGTGTGTGTGTGTGTGTGTGTGTGTGTGTGTGTGTGTGTGTTTGTGTGTGTGTAGTGTGTGTGTGATGTGTGTGTGTGTGTGTGTGTGTGTGTGTGTGTGTGTGTGTGTGTGTGTGTGTGTGTGTGTGTGTGTGTGTGTGTGTTGTGTGTGTGTGTGTGTGTGTGTGTGTGTGTGCCAACCATCTAATCCAGGTCTCCTCCCTCGCCTCTTATCTTCTCTCTCCTCTCTCTCTCCCCTCCTCTTCTCCTCGTGCTCTTTAACTTGAGGCATCTCTCTCTCGCTCTGTCTTTCACTCTGTCTCTCTCTCTCTCTCGTGTCGTTCTCTCTCTCTATTTCTACAAATTATTACAAATCCCATCTATTTCTACACTTATTTTCTTTTAATCTGATTTAACCCTAACCGTACAACGATATAGCCAATTTTGACTTTGTGGTGTGGTAACCATTGACAACTCTCTCTCACCACTAAGCTGTGAGTTCTACAAATTCTTGGCATTTGAAATTATAATGATATGCACAGTTATCTTCTTCCTATGAAGCATTTTCCAGGCAGCTACATTATGTTACATGACAGAAGACATCAATTACAGAGCAAGCAGCCATGCAACACACAATGCAGTCAGCAACAGTCAACCAACGTTGACAGTTAGCCTAGCCAGCCAGTAAACCAGACAGTCATATCAATCAGGGCAGCCAGACAGTTGCCTAGCCAGCCAGTAAACCAGACAGTCATTCAATGGGCAGCCAGACAGTCAGCCTAGCCAGCCAGTAACCAGACAGTCATTCAATCAGGGCAGCCAGACAGTCAGTCAGAGTCAGTCGGTCAACCATTTAGTCAGTCAGCAACAGTCAGCCAACAGTTAGCCTAGCCAGCCAGTAAACCAGACAGTCATTCAGAGTCAGTCGGTCAACCATTTAGTCAGTCAGACAGGCAGTCATTCAGTTGTCAGTCACAGTCAGTCAGTGTGCAGCCTGTTTTTCAACAGAGCTGAGTGGATATAATGGCTGACACACTTGGACTAGCTGTGGGTATAATGGCTGACACATTGGACTAGCTGTGGGGTATAATGTCTGAGTACGTCGACCAGCTGTGGGGGTATAATGTCTGATACGTTGGACCAGCTGTGGGGGTATAATGGCTGACACGTTGGACCAGCTGGGGGTATAATGGCTGATACATTGGACCAGCTGTGGGGATATATATGGCTGATACATTGACCAGCTGTGGGGGTATAATGGCTGATACATTGGACCAGCTGTGGGTGATTAATGTCTGATACGTTGGACCAGCTGTGGGGTAAATGTCTGATACGTGACCAGCTGTGGGGTATAATGGCTGACACGTTGGACCAGCTGTGGGGGTATAATGGCTGATACATTGGACCAGCTGTGGGTATAATGGCTGATACATTGGACCAGCTGTGGTGTATAATGGCTGATAATTGGACCAGCGTGTGGTGTATAATGCTGATACGTTGGACCAGCTGTGGGGGTATAATGGCTGATACGTTGGACCAGCTGTGGGGTATAATGGCTGACACATTGGACCAGCTGTGGGGGTATAATGGCTGTAACATTGGACAAGCTGTGGGGGTATAATGGCTGACATATTGGACCAGCTGTGGGGATAATGGCTGATACGGACGCAGCGTGTGAGGGTATAATGGCTGATACGTTGGACCAGCTGTGGGGTATAATGGCTGACACGTGTGTCAGGTGGAGCTTGATAGGTATGAACAAGTGTGTGTGTGTGTGTGTGTGTGTGTGTGTGTGTGTGTGTGTGGTGTGTGTGTGTGTGTGTGTGTGTGTGTGTGTGTGTGTGTGTGTGTGTGTGTGTGTGTGTGTGTGTGTGTGTGTGTGTGTGTGTGTGTGTGTGTGTGTGATGTGCTGTGTGTTGGTTCATTCTGATCCTTGTTGGGACCTCAAATCCCCAAAAAGTCCCCACAAGGATAGTAAAACAAGGAATGTTCACACTCGTGTAAATGATGCGTAATGAGTATAACTTTATTAACAGAGTGCTCATCAATCCTGCTTCTAACAAACCTGATTAAACTTATCAAAGGCTCGATGATTAGAGGTTGTAAGTGCTGGGCTAAAACAAACACCTGCACCGCCTGGCTGTAGATCTCTCCAGGAACAGAAGAACCCACACCCTCCACATCAGGGATTCAAACCCAGTGTGGTGACATTGACGGTTTCTCGGAACTGATGGCTTCCGCAGAAGCCGAAGGTTAGGAGAATTAATGTAGAAGGTTAGGAGAATTACGTAGAAGGGTAGGAAAATTAACATAGCAGTTTAGGAGAATTAACATTGCAGGGTAGGAGAATTAACCTAGCAAGGTAGAATAATTAACGTAGCAGGTTAGGTGAATTAACGTAGCAGGGTAGGAAAATGAACGTAGTAGTTTAGGAGAATTAATGTCGAAGGGGAGGATAATTAACGTAGCAGGTTAGGAAATTAATGTAGCAGGGAAGGAAAATGAATGTAGCAGGTTAGCATATTTAACGTAGCAGTTTAGGATAATTAGCGTAGCAGGGCAGGAGATTTAACGTAGCAGTTTAGGAGAATTAAAGTAGCAGCTTAGGAGAAATAACATAGCAGTGTAGGATAATTAACCTAGCAGGGTAGGATAATTAACTAAGCAGGGTAGGTAAATGAACTTGGAAGTTTAGGATAATTAATGTAGCAGGGCAGGAGAATTAACGTAGCATGGTCTGAGAATTAACGTATCATGGTCTGAGAATTAACGTAGCATGGTCAGAGAATTAACGTAGCATGGTCAGAGAATTAACGTATCATGGTCTGAGAATTAACGTAGCATGGTCAGAGAATTAACGTAGCAGGGTAGGAGAATTAATGCAGCAGGGTCCGAGAATTAACCGTAGCAGGGTCGGAGAATTAACGTAGCAGGGTCGGAGAATTAACGTAGCAGGGTCGGAGAATTAACGTAGCAGGTTAGGTAAATTAACTTAGACGTTTATGATAATTAATGTAGCAGGGCAGGAGATTTAACGTAGCAGGGTAGAAGTAATTAACATAGTAGTTTAGGAGAATTAACAAACCGGGTAGGATAATTAACATAGCAGGGCAGAAGATTTAACGTAGCAGGGTCGGAGAATTAACAATGCAGGGTCTGAGAATTAACTAAGCAGGTTAGATGAATTAACTAAGCAGGGTAGGATAATTAACCTAGCAGGGTAGATTAATTAACTTTGCAGGGTAGATTAATTAACCCAACAGGGTAGATTAATTAACTAAGCAGGGTAGGATATTTTACGTAGCAGGGTAAGTGAATTACCCTCTGCCTCATGGCCCTGCCTTTGCTTACGGTACACAGCCAATTAGCTGATCAGTCAGCGTGCCGCTGGGGACTGAAGAGGATTAGTAGACTGGCCAGAGAGTTTACGCTTGCGTCTCAAACGGCACCCTATTCCCTATATACAGTAGTGCACTACTTTAGAACAGAGCCTTATGGGCCCTGGTCAAAAGTAGTGCACTAAAGAGGGAAAAGGCTGCCATTCAGGACGCGACCCAGAGAGTTTAGATCCTGTTTGACAGGGTACAAAAATGATTTCACAAATCCACTCCACACTAGTTATAGATGTAGGATCTTAATTTGACCTCTCTTTTGATGCTGAGAATGTTCCTGCACAGCCGGAAATGCAAACATGTAGTGTATTTGAGTTTTAAAAAGTCTTCCAAAGTTTGTAATTTCCACTTTGAAATGTCAGACTTGATTTGCCATAACGAAAAATGTATCAACCCTTAGAAATGTCCATGAATTATAACCCACATAACAATTCACATGTCCTGTTGCTGCCGGATTATTTCTCCTTCGTAGCAAACTGGCTCAAATTAATATCCTACATCTGTAGGTAGGCTTCACAACGTCCGTGCGCTGTTGTTTTTGGCACAGCGCGGCGCACAGAGAGACGCCCACAGACGCTCAAAGCTAACGCACAGAATGCGCAGATAGGGACCAATTTGTGTCAGTCTCGTTCTGTGAAGATTAGACAAGAGCAGCAGCAGTGCAGACGCGGTAGCAGTAGAAGAAGGAGTAGCATACTATAAAGAAGGGGAAAGACTAGATAACCACACAGCTCTCTCTCTCTGAAGGAGGTGGCATTACCTTCCTTTTTCCTCCTCTTCCTCGAAACCAGATATGAAGTGAAGGTTAAAATGTTCTGAGCTTCTGTCAAACCTCGGGAGTTCCGCTGGTCCATTCACAGGTAGACTAGTATCGACAAACCGATACAGACAACGCGAACACGTACATTTGTTGTTGTACTGAAAGCAAAGCCGGAGGATTCGAGAACGGAGTGATATCGGCCAGGATCTCTTTCCCATCTCCAACCGTCGAGATGAATACCAACGATGCTAAGGAGTATCTCACCAGGCGGGAGATACCTCAACTGTTTGAGGTGAGATCAACTGAATGGGCTTTGGCTTCGCGGGCTTCAGTTATAATACTTTTTTATCGATGGCAGTTAGGTATTACAGATTAATTAGATTATTCTCCTTTTGGTGTTTGAAAAAAGATTCGTTTAGTCGTTCACATTAGGCTAAGTGGTTTATAGTAAGTGGTTAAATGATATAGTATGTGGAGCCTAAATGATAGCTACAGTAGCCCTACCATATAAATACGTGCATACTGCATATGTCCACCTGTTTGTTTCAGTCCAGGATCAATCCGAGTGTCGCGTTTCAAAGGTTTCATATCACGTTTGAAACGGTCGAATCCAATCCAATATAACTAATGACAATAGAGGGTTTTATTTTCAGTTTATTTTCAGCCAGATAATGTTATTCATTTGAAAGACACCTGATTGGTGGCTGTAACTAAATAAATACATACATACATTATGTTGGGTAACCAATTCAAGTCATGGTGTGAAATTGATGTTTTACAACTCTCAGGCAGAGAGATAGAAAGAGACCAACACAAATAATCTTGAGCATTGGGTGAAGCCTTACATGTTCAATACATTCTGCATAGTTTGTCCTATTTCAGTGTGTTTCAATAAATAATATATAAATAACTAACCAGACACATTCTTTAACCTTTGAACAGATAGGTCAATGCTGTAAAATATATATATATATGCTTTTTATTTGTATTGTTTTTTTGTATTCTTTGAATGTTTAGTTAATTGTATATTCATATTTTTTTGTTGTTGTAATATAATTTACACAGTGGAGGTTCTACCAAGCATTTGAGTCATTTTCCCGATCAAAAATAGTATTATAAAAAAATATATATATATTTTGTAACCCATAAATCAATTAACCATCCTGTAAAACTTTGTCCCCAGCCCCAGTCCATTGTGTTGGGTTGGAAAATACAACTGTCAATCCATGGGTTCTGGCAGTGGAGCTGTGGAGGGTAGTTGTTGAAGGGAGCGGGCCAAAGGGCACCCTATGCCCTACCTAGTGCACTACTTTTGACCAGGGCTGGCACCCTATTCCCTACGTAGTGCACTACTTTTGACCAGGGCTGGCACCCTATTCCCTACGTAGTGCACTACTTTTGACCAGGGCCCATAGGCTAGTTGTGCGCTCATGTAGGGAATAGGGTGCCGTTTGGGACGGAGAGGAAGAGGGTGGATGCTTAGTTTGAAAGCATGTCATTAGTTTCAGGGGGAAAAGCATTGTTTAAGAACCTACAGGGTTAAAGAATGACAGACACACACAACCTAAACGTAAACACACACACATACTTAAGTGGTATTTCTCTCTACGAGGGTGAAAAGAAAGGTCTCACATAAAGTGATTCATTCGTTTGTGTTTCTACTAGAGAACAGAACAGTACAGTCAACATAGACAGAAGTCCTGGGTCTTTAGTATGGATGTCACTTTCCATCAACTGTAATAAGTTATCCCAGGCTGGAATCCTTGTGTGATTCCCTCGTGTTGTGCTGATCTATCACACCTGTGAAAACACAGTACAGAAATGTACAATGCTCTACGATTACGTTTCAAGTCTTAAAACAATGTAATAACATCAACGTGTATCTGTTAGGGTTTGAAGAGGTTTGGGTCAGTCTAAGGGGTCAGGGTTAAGGGTTAAGGGTCAGGGTTATGGGTCAGGGTTATGGGTCAGGGTTAAGGGTTAGGGTTAAGGGTCAGGGTTAAGGGTTAAGGGTCAGGATTAGGGTTTAAGGGGCAGGGTTAAGGGGCAGGGTTTAAGGGTCAGGGTTAAGGGTAGGGTCAGGGTTAAGGGGCAGGGTTAGGGTCAGGGTTTAGAGGGTTATGTATCGGTCTCTCTTCATTGTGTTGTTTTGTCCAGAGCCTGTTGACAGGGTTGATGTTCTCTAAGCCTCTAGAGGTCCGTGGTCAGGGTCTGGGGTTAGGGTTAGGGTTAAGACTGGTAGGGTTAGAGGTCAGGGTCTGGGTTAGGGTTAAGACTGGTTAGGGTTAGAGGTCAGAGTTTGGGGTTAGGGTTAAGACTGGTTAGGGTTATAGGTTCGGGTCTGGGTTAAGACTGGTTAGGGTTAAGACTGGTTAGGGTTAGAGGTTAGGGTCTGGGGTCAAGGTTAGAGTTAAGACTGGTTAGGGTTAGAGGTCAGGGTCTGGGGTTAGGGTTAAGACTGGTTAGGGTTAGAAGTCAGGTTCTGGGGTCAAAGGTTAGGGTTTAAGACTGGTTAGGGTTAGAGGTCAGGGTCTGGGGTCAAGGTTTGGGTTAGGGTTAGGACTGGTTAGGGTTAGAGGTCAGGGTTGGGTTAGGGTTTAAGACTGGTTAGGGTTAGAGGTTAGGGTCTGGGTTAAGACTGGTTAGGGTTAGAGGTCAGGGTCTGGGGTCAAGGTTAGCGTTAAGACTGGTTAGGGTTGGAGGTCAGGGTCTGGGGTCAAGGTTAGGGTTAAGACTGGTTAGGGTTAGAGGTCAGGGTCTGGGGTCAAGGTTAGGGTTAGGGTTAAGACTGGTTAGGGTTAGAGTCAGGGTCTGGGGTCAAGGTTAGCGTTAAGACTGGTTAGGGTTAGAGTCAGGGTCTGGGGTCAAGGTTAGCGTTAAGACTGGTTAGGGTTGGAGGTCAGGGTCTGGGGTCAAGTTAGGGTTAAGATGGTTAGGGTTAAGGTCAGGGTCAGGGTCTGGGTCAAGGTTAGGGTTAAGACTGGTTAGGGTAGAGGTCAGGGTCAGGGTCTGGGGTCAAGGTTAGGGTTAAGACTGGTTTAGGGTTAGAGGTCAGGGTCAGGGTCTGGGGTCAGGTTAGGGTTATGTATCTGTCTCTCTCATTGGGTTGTTGTTGTTGTTGTTGTTGATGTTGTATTTGTCTTCTCCAGAGCCTGTTGACAGGGTTGATGTACTATAACCAGAGGGACCTATAGACTACCTGGAGGTGTGTCTAAAGAAGGTGAGGGAGCTGGGGGGACCAGACAGGGTCGGTGGGACCCATTCGTCGGCCAGGAGAAGAAGTCCCTTCCCCCCTCAACGGAGGACAGCACGTAGGTCCTTCTTTCAGAAACGGTGAGTAGTGTGTGTGTGTGTGTGTGTGTGTGTGTGTGTGTGTGTGTGTGTGTGTGTGTGTGGTGTGTGTGTGTGTGTGTGTGTGTGTGTGTGTGTGTGTGTGTGTGTGTGTGTGTGTGTGTGTGTGTGGTGTGTGTGTGTGTGTCCTGTGTGTGTGTTCTGCCACACAAGGAGTAAGTTAGTGAGAGGGCTGAGGAGGCTCTTTTCAATTTGTCTCTCCTCGATTCCCTTGCTTCCTCTCTCCTTCCCAAACCGTATTGGAGGAGCAGATCCATTGAGAAAAGAGGCAATGGAGAGAGGACATGAGGAATGGAGGAAAGACTAATTGAGAGTCAGGGTTTCTCCTGGAAAACTTTGAGATCAGGAGCAATACTGTAAAGTTAAAAAGTCTGTCTGTCCACACTTTCTAACCTGGCATAATGTATTGTAGCAGCTGGATAGATAGTACATTATTATCAGAGAAGGAAGAAGATAACTTACTGTAATTGTCGAATGGAAATGTTGTGTTCGGCTTTATTCCCTCCGGTTAGAGAACACAGACTCACACAGAGGTTGGAGACAGAGCTCCTAGTTAGGGGTTAAGTCATTTGCGCAAAGGCACAGGGATAGTTTAGGAGTGCTGGTAAAAGGGCAGGGTTTCCCTGTAGATAACATTGTCTCTGTACGTCAAGGTCAGTATCCCTGCTGGTTTCCATTCTGAATGAACGTCATGCTGAAGATGTCTGTCTAAGGTTATTGTTGCAGCTGAATAGATAGCTGTACAACAGATACAGTTGAAGTCGGAAGTTTACATACACTTTAGCCAAATACATTTTAAACTCAGTTTTTCACAATTCTGACATTTAATCCTAGTACAAATTCCCTGTTTAGGTCAGTTAGGATCGCCACTTTATTTTAAGAATGTGAAATGTCAGAATAATAGTAGAGAGATGATTTATTTCAGCTTTTATATCTTTCTCACATTCCCAGTGGGTCAGACGTTTACATACGGTACACTCATTAGTATTTGGTAACATTGCCTTTAATATTGTTTAACTTGGGTCAAACGTTTCTGGTAGCCTTCCCACAAGCTCCCACAATAATTGGGTGAATTTTGGCCCATTCTCCTGACAGAGCTGGTGTAACTGAGTCAGGTTTTGTAGGCCTCCTTGCTCGCACCCGCTTTTTCAGTTCTGCACACAAATGTTCTATGGGATTGAGGTCAGGGCTACTCCAATACCTTGACTTTGTTGTCCTTAAGCCATTTTGCCACAACTTTGGAAGTATACTTTGGGGTCATTGTCCATTTGGGAAGACCATTTGCGACCAAACTTTAACTTCCTGACTGATGTCTTGAGATGTTGCTTAAAAAATCCACATAATTTTCCGTCCTATTAATGCCATCTATTATGTGAAGTGCACCAGGTCCCTCCTGCAGCAAGCACCTCCACAACATGAATGCTGCCACCCCCGTGCTTCACGGTTGGGATGGTGATCTTTAGGCTGCAAGCATCCCCTTTTCATCCAACATAACGATGGTCATTATGGCCAAACAGTTCTATTTTTGTTCGTCAGACCAGAGGAAATTTGTCCAAAAAGTACGATCTTTGTCCCCATGTGCAGTTGCAAACCGTAGTCTGGCTTTTTTATGTCGGTTTTAGAGCAGAAGGCTTCTTCCTTGCTGAGCGGCCTTTCAGGTTATGTCGATATAGCACTCGTTTTACTGTGGATATAGATATTTTTGTAACTGTTTCCTCAGCATCTTCACAAGGTCCTTTGCTGTTGTTCTTGGGATTGATTTGCACTTTTTGCACCAAAGTAGTTCATCTCTAGGAGACAGAACGCGTCTCCTTCCTGAGCGGTATGACGGCTGCGTGGTCCCATGGTGTTTATACTTGCGTACTATTGTTTGTACAGATGAACGTGGCGTTTGGAAATTGCTCTCAAGGATGGACCAGACTTGTGGAGGTCTACAAACATTTTTCTGAGTCTTGACTGATTCTTTTGATTTTCCCATGATGTCAAGCAAAGAGGTACTGAGTTTGAAGGTAGGCCTTGAAATACATCCACAGGTACACCTCCAATTGACTCAAATTATGTCAATTAGCCTATCAGAAGCTTCTAAAGCCATGACATCATTTTCTGGAATTTTCCAAGCTGTTTAAAGGCACAGTCAACTTAGTGTATGTACTTCTGACCCACTGGAATTGGGATACAGTGAAATAATCTGTCTGTAAACAATTGTTGGAAAATTACTTGTGTCATGCACAAAGTAGATGTCCTAACTGACTTGCCAAACTTAGTTTGTTAACGGAGAAATTTGTGGAGTAGTTGAAAAACGAGTTTTAATGACTCAACCTAAGTGTTGTACTGTTGAAGTCGGAAGTGTAATACACTTAGGTTGGAGTCATTAAAACTCGTAGTGCACTATATAGGTAATAGGGCTTCTGGTCTATAGTAGTGCACTATATAGGGAATAGGGTTCTGGTCTATATTAGTGCACTATATAGGTAATAGGGTGCCATTAGGACGCAGACAAGAGCCAGTCGTTGTGTAACGTGTATCGCATGCCCTCAGGTGCTGATAGATAGGGAAACAGATGCAAAGTGTCTGGAAGAGAAATTTGGTCGTTTGGTTTGATGTTGAGTCTGAGACTTGGACCTGACACTGTGTGGCTGCAGTGTGTAGAATATGGGATTTACCAGAATGTGATGTTTAGTCTGGCGCTTGCTTTGCCGGTGTCTGTTAAGCTGCAGTTAAAACAGTTTACCAAATTAGATCCTAAACCTTTTTCTGAAAATGTTTTTGATTGAGTTTCAATTTGAATGATTGCGAGGCTGGTTGCATAGTTTATGAACACGACCATTCGGAATGAAGGGGTCGATACAAGGGGCGATTCCTTGATTGATTGTTCAATTGATTGAATGTGACGCTGGTTTTGCACAATACATAAATACATTGATTTGCTTTTAGGATCTGTGTTTCATTTATTAAGATGATTATCTATTGTACAAACAGAGACAAGAGAGTGTCTGTGCTTTGCTTTCCCCCCTTACAAACATTGGCTGATGTTAGGAGGCCTGTTGGTCTGTCAGGGTTCACTACAGCCCATGACCACCCTGACCTCTAACCCTTACCATAGCACGACCTAGCACCCTGACCTCTAACCTTACCATGCAACTAGCACCTGCCCTAGCACCCTGACCTCTAACCCTTACCATGCACAACCCTAGCACCCTGACTTACCTTACCATGAGCACCGCCTCGCATCTGACCTCTAACCCTTACCATAGCACGACCCTAGCACCCCCTGACCTCTAACCCTTACCATGGCAACCGACCCTAGCCCTGACCNGCTTTAACTTGGGTCATACGTTTCGGGTAGCCTTCCGCGAGCTTCCCAAATAATGTTGGGTGAATTTTGGCCCCATTTCTCCTGACAGAGCTGGTGTAACTGAGTCACGGTTTGTAGCCCTCCTTGTTCAACACAGCTTTTTCAGTTCTGCCCACAAGATGTTCTAATGGAGTGAGGTCAGGGCTTTGTGATGGCCACTCCAAGACCTTGTGAATTTTCTGTCCTTAAGGCATTTTTTGTCCTTAAGCCAACTTTATAAGTTGGCTTGGGTGTCATTGTCCATTTGGAAGACCCATTTGTGACCAAAGCTTTATCATGACTGCATGTTGCTGTCAAAAATATCCACATCATTTTCATTTCTCATGACGCCATCTATTTTGTGAAGTGCACCAGTCCCTCTGCAAGCAAAAAGCACCCTACAATATGATGCTGCCACCCCCTGTGCTTCACGGTATGGGATGGATGTTCTTCGGCTTGCAAGCATCCCCCTTTTCCTTCCAAACCATAAACGATGGTTCATTAATGGCAAACAGTTCTATTTTTATTTCATCAGACCAGATGACATCTTCTTCAAAAAGCACGAATATTTTGTCCCCATGGTAGCAGTTGCAATTCGAGTCAGTTTGTTTAGCAGTGGCTTCTTCTGCTGAGCGGCTTCGTCAGGTTTATGTCGATTTATTAGGCACGTTTCGTTTCGTTTTGCCTGTGGATATAGATACTTTTGTACCTGTTTCCTCCAGCATCTTCATCAAGGTCCTATTTGCGGTTGGTTGCTGGGATTGGGTTTGCACATTTCGCACCAAAAGTACGTTTCCAAACACGTACGTTCGCATCCAAAGATGTTCTACACCGACTTGCCAAAACTTATAGTTTGTCAACCAAGAAATTTGTGGAGTGGCTGAAAAACGAGTTTTAATGACTCCAACCTTCTAAGTGTATGTAAAACTTCCGACTTCAACCTGTATAACGGCACAGCACTAAGGTGCAGGGTGAAGTACCGCGGTGGTTCGTTGGCTAAGTGATGGCTAGTTTAACAGTCTGATGGCCTTGAGATTAACAGCTTCTACAGTCTCTCGGTCCCGGCTTTTGATTCACCTATTACGACCTCCGCCTTCTTGGTGATAACGGGGGTGAAACAGGCCGTGGCTTCGGGCTGGTTGATGGTCTTGATGACCTTGTTTGCCTTCTGTGTAACATGCGAGGTGCTGTAGTGTGTCCCTGGAAGAGGCAGGTCATTGTGCCCACCGTGTATGCGTTGGGCCAGACCACACACCTCTGGAGCCCGCCTGTGGCTGGCAGTTGTTTGTCTTCCCAGAGAGTTTTCTTTATTCCTGTCTGCGGTGGTGTACTGAAACAAGATGGTCTGAATGGACATGAACAGTATATCCCGACGAGGAGCCATGTTCCTTGGAAACAGAGTATGTCACGTCCCTGACTGTGTCTCTGGAAGGAGATCCTCGCGCCCTGAGCTCGTCTACTTTATTGTCCGGGCTAAACCATTAGCGAGTAAATATACTCTGAAGCTGTGGGATGGTGTTGCCTGCCTCCTGACGTCGACTAGAAGGTCCACTCCGAACTCCCTCTTCTCTGCCTGCCGACGTCTTAGAGTAGCCTCTGGATAAAGTTCAAATTCGCCCCTGGGGGGTACGAACACGGATCTAAATTCAGGAAAGTTTGTATTCTGGTCATAAATGCTGGCTGAGGGTTATTGGTCGCTCTGAATATCCAAAAGTGCTTTGCCGGTGTATGTAATAACACAAACACGTTCTGGGCTAATACGTAAGAAATAAAATACAAAAAAAGTCAGAACAGAACTATGGAAGGCGCACAGTACTAAATAGAGCCATGGACAACATGGAACTCTATTCCTTACATCCCAAGTATCAATGCAAGCAGTAAAATTAGATTTAAAAAACTGATTTAAAAATCACCTTATGGAAATAGCGGACTGGAAGCACACAAAATACCGGGCACAGCACATGCCATACACACGATAGCATACACACCACGTACAATGGATTTTGTACTGTAGTAAGTGTGGTAGTGGTGGAGTAGGGGCTGAGGGCGATCACAGTCTGTGAGATGTATTGTAATCTTTTTTTAAATTGTAGAAACTGCCTTAATTTTGTCAGGACCGGCCAGGAAGAGTAGGCTGCTGCCTAAGGTGCGGATCAATAAGTAGTAATACATATTGTATGTTTAGGATGTTAGATTTAGGCAGTATGGTTAGCAGGGTAGATAAGGTTAGGGTTAGACTTGGTATTAATCAACTTTTGTTTCTGGACTTTGGTGGGCTGTGCCAGGCTAGTGACCCCCTCTGCAGAGACTGCCTCCAGAATCAAGATTCATTGACGAAGACGCTAACGCTGCATGTTTGTGCTGAAGGAACAGGAATGTTTCGTTCTGGATTCCGCAGGATTCTGCCCATGTTTGATTATCTAAAGGTGGAAGTTTAAAAGACGTTAAGTATACTAAAGGATAGCGGCAAGCGAAGTTGGATTCTTTTAAAGAAATCTGAGGAAACATTCCGACCTATTATTGTAAGGTACAAAGCGTAGTTTGTTTTAGTTAAAGGGAACTCCTCTCTTCTGCGGAGGAACCTACAGGAGGAGACAGTGGAGAACTTACACTACAGAAGACAGATGAATGTTTAGCAAACTTATTGGTTGTCGCAGGTGAGGTTTTTCTCTGTTTACAGTGCTTCAGAAAGTATTCATACCCCTTGAATATTCCACCACATTTTGGCCATCCTAACAGCAGCCTGGACTATGATATTTAGCACCTTAGACTCCAAGCCAAACTCTACAGAGTCCTTAGATTTTCAAGACGATTTAACTGCAACTGTAACTAGGCCAGCTCAGCGGACAATTCAATGTCATTTTGGTAAGCAACTCCAGTGTATAATTTGGCCTTGTTTGAAGTTATTGTCCCTGCTGGAAAGGTGAAGTTATGTCTCTCAGTGTCTGCTGGAAAGTAGACTGACCCAGGTTTTTCCTGCTAGGCTTTTGGCTTGCGTAGCTCTAATTCAATTTTATTTTTCAACAAAGGTCCCTAGAGTTCCTTGCAGAATGACAAGATTAACAACAACATTGCAGTCACCCCACCTATACTTGAAAAAATATGAAGTGGTCTCAGTGTGTTGCATTTTCCGCCCAACATTAACGCTTTGCATCACGAAGTTGATGTTTCGCCACATTTTTTTGGCAGTTTTACTTTAGTGCTTATTGCAATCATGATTCATGTTTTGGACATTTGTGCTTTTAATACTTCACACACTCCTTGTGAGAATGAGATTGGGACGAGGACCGTCAGCCGTTTCTGTTCTACTGCTTCAATGGGCTCCCTAAGAAAAATATGTTCAATGTTGTTTATCCCTATTCTTTTACCCAGTGTTTTTCACCTCATCCTCCGGGGTGTCAAGCAAGACCCGACTCAACGAGCCTTGTAAGTAGTTAATTTGGACTGTATCCTCCAGAAAGCCCTATGTAATTGATGGGCTTTAAACATAGGATTCTGATGACATGGGAAATAACTTCCCTATCTATCAATGTCCTATTACGGCTTTAGCCAAGCTACATGTAGTGGGTTCTCTGATCAGCCTCCCCTCGGCAGACATGAAACGTAACACGCGTTTCTGGGAGGAAAACCCCTCCCTAGGGTCAATGGATTCTTAGTTTCAGAACCACTCTTGTGCTCTCTCACAACTTAAAGGGCAGCTTTCTCTCTTCTCCTCTCATTTCGACTCATAATCTAGAACTATTGGACATAATTTTATACATCCCAAAATTTAGAATGTACAGTCCTTTGTGCCAATGGCACACATGTATCTCTGCCTGTCAAAGTTGGATGCTTCTTGATAATGTCCCGATTGCAATATCTTTGGGGAATAATCTCATTTTCCCAAGAGAACAAATCTCACCTGAAATTTAAAGGCAATGCTACCAAATACCAACTGAGTGTATGTAAACTTCTGACCCACTGGGAATGTGATGAAAGAAATAAAACTAAAATTAATCATTCTCTCAACTATTATTCTGACATTTCACATTCTTAAAATGAAGTGGTGATCCTAACTGACCTAAGACAGGGACTTTTTACTAGGAAATGTCAGGAAATGTTAAAAACTGAGTACATAGACATGGAATCACTGGCCACTTTAATACTGTTTACATATTGCTTTTCTCATCTCATATTCTATTCTACTGTATTTTTGTCAATGCCACTCCGACATTGCTCATCCTGATATTTATATTTCTTAATTTCATTATTTTTTACTTTTTAGATTTGTGTATTGTTGTGAATTGTTCTAAACTACTGCACTGTTTGAGCTAGGAACATAAGCATTTTGCTACACCCGCAATAACATCTGCTACATATGTGTATGTGACTAATAAAATGTTTTTTTATTTGTTCATTTACATGATATTTGTACGGGGGAGGCCATGGGAAGGTCCTGAATGCTTAGAATGTATCCCAAATGGCACCGTATTCCCTTTATAGAGCTTCTTGGTCCCTGGTCCAAAGTAGTGCACTATAGAGGACATAGGGTAACATTTGAGACAGACATTAATGATTTTAGTGCAGCAGCTTCACTGTCAACAGTTGTCCATTCATACTCTGAATGGACGACTGTAAAAATGTACAAATATATAACACTAGATTTCATGATTCTTTTGTTATTGGTAAATGCCAAATGTACTGTAGAACAGGCGTTTTCAAACTTTTCTTGCCCAGGCAAACTGGTGACCCAAATTATCCTTGCCATTATRATTCACCTGATGAAAGGTAATATATTGACCTCTTCACAGTACAAGAGGAAGTGCAAACTCTAACAGTCTATTAGCTAGATAGGTATCTTGGCGGTATAAAGGAATCGTTGCTGTTGTAAAGCAATTCTACACATTTCTCCATTGAGCTGAGAGAACATTTTGCAGTMTTGGAGCAAATTTTCAGCAATTCTCCAGTTTGGCATGGAGAGATCATTTTAGCAGTTTTAAAGCTAATTTCCTGCAATTCTGTGCATTTTGCCATGTGTGTTCCTCTGGTCAAACATTATAACAAAATCCATGGGCATGGGACCTGAGTGCCCGATTTTAGAAATGTTTTATTCTCCCTGACTGGCTAGCGTTTACTTGATTGCTAGATCTCAAAGTACATATAGTTCAACATCTTTTGTGCATGCCTTTTATCTGGTTTTGATCGTTTAAGTTGACACTGAACTGTTTTTCCATCCTGAAAACGACATTTTCCTCTGCTAATACAGGCCTAGTTCACTAGATTTTTATTTATGTCCTCAATGCTACTCGAGTGTCAAAGAGCCTAGCAACAAATGAAAAATAACGTTGTTTTTTTAAAAAACTTCTCATTATAACTTAAATGCCCAGTGTTAGTCGCACAATTAAAACATGTCCTGTGGATTGTATTCACAGTATAACTTGGCACACACAAGGAATTTACTATGTAGCGCATACTCTCCAAGAGCTCCACACACATGGTAGTAAAACAAAATGCGAGAGATCAAGTGTTTTTTCCGGGAGAATCTAGTTCTACTCCTGTTGGTGCGTGTCTCCAGCAGGCTTGGGTAACAAACTCACAATCTACCACAGGACCTTCTAATCAGTCCAGTTCCGGCACCGCTGGTTATTGCATGGTGACGGTCCATTCTCGAGAAGAACGTCTCTGCCTGGTTGCACTATGGCAGGGCGGTAACATCCAGAGCTCTCTGTGAGTTTAGCAACTAAGTATCCCTAATTCACAAACTACTAAGCTATCAAGAAACCTTACGTGTGGTTTGTGCCCTCACAGGTACAACGCTGGTATCGTCTCCTTACAGGTTTGTCCCCTCCTCACTCAAGACCAACTGCACGCATAGTCGCAGTACTCCAAGGAAAAATTATGCTTCATAAATAGGTTTTTTGCTAATGTAACGGCAGCTTCCTCCTCTTCGTCTGCACGGCGCGGGCAGACGGGCAGCTTCAGGCGGCGCTGGGCCAACGGCGGCACTGGGCAGACGGGCAAGTGCAAGGTGGCTAGCTTTCGCAGACAGCCTGCCTCTGTAACCTGCTGAGGCGCGAACAGTAGGGCCCTGGTGCGTGGTGCGCCTCCGGAACAGCAACCAAGCCTATAGTGGCGCTTTGAGAATCCAGTATGCCCTGTTCCTGCTCCCCGCACTCGCCTAGTGGTGCGTGTCTCCATTCCGGTACCACCAGTTCCGGCACACGCACCAGGCCTACTGTGCGCCTCAGCAGGTCAGAGTCGGCGTCTGCAAGCGCCACCTGCACTGCCCGTCTGCCCAGTGCCGCCCGTCTGCCCAGCGCCGCCTGAGTGCCCGTTCTGCCCAGCGCCGTCAGACAAGAGGAGGAAGGTTGCCGTTACATTAGCAAAAAACTATTTATGAAGCAATAATTTTCTAGGACTGTCTGGGAGTGGTCTGAGTGAGGAGGGGACAACTGAAAACGAACTGTTATTGGCAGAGAGGTTTGGAACTTATTTGTTATTGGTCTATTACCCAATTTACCGCCTGCCATGCACCAGGCAAGCCGAAACTCCCACCCATGCAAACCAGCTGATTAGAAGGTCCTGTGTAGATTGTATTTTCAACCAGTAACTATCAGGAAAAAACACTGATCCCATTTTTTTCTAACTTTTAGAGTGTTATTTTCATGTGCAATATACTGTAATACAATCCACAGGAATTTTTAATTTCACTACACTGGGCATTTAAGTATTAAGAGAAGTTTTAAAAAAACGTTATTTTTCATTTGTTGCTACTTAAATAGCATTGATTGACATAATATAGCATAACATGACACAGTATAAATAGCACAGCATAGCATATACAAAAATCTTACTCTACAGTTTCTGTTTAATACCCACTATGATGAATGATTGTAATGTGTTCACTTATTTGCATGTATTTTACTCTATACTAATATTGTAATTTCATTTTCAGATAGCTTATCATTTGTACCACTATGACTTTGAGGTAGATTGATTTAAATTTGGATTATTGGTACAACAAC
>NW_019943445.1:158718-162913 GCF_002910315.2 Salvelinus sp. IW2-2015 | reverse complement strand
TGAAGACTTCCAGTCAATGTGCTTAACGCTAGTTAGCGTTGGCTTGTGAAACTTACCCCTTAACTTCCTTCATACTGGACACAGATAGATGCAAATGTTAAGTATATAAAGGGCCTTGTCCAAATCATAAAGTATTCCATAGATGTCATGTTCACATTTTGCCTGCGGGATTATAATCTGTTTGGATTTAAAAGTTTATTGAAATTAAAAATAATAGTCCATTGTATTTCTATTTTTGTCATTTAGCGATACGCTCTTATTAACAGCAATTTACAATTAGTGCATTCACTTAACGATAGCTAGGTCAGACACACCAACATATCAACATCGGGCAGGCAGGGTAGCCGAGTTCACCAGACACACAACACACCCAGCGAGCCATGCAAACACTCCAGGCATCCTGTGTGAAAAAAAACACAGAATTATACTGGATATCCAGTCATATACCTGATATGTCATGCCTCCTACTGTACTTTACCACTATCTTGATGTCAGATCCCAAATAACCTATTCAGAGGTTTTCTCTGTATGGGGATAGTTTTCTATCATGGGGTAAGAACCACTAGGGTAGACTACATGGATAACTAAAACTTATGATATCTCTGGTATTGCCTATTGTACAACTGTTGAATGTGTCCACTGACAATTTCACTTTTGGAGAACAATTCTGATATTTATGGAAATAGAATCTCTGATATTTTAAATAGATTTATTATATCCAGGACCTCTATACCAGGTGGTGTCAGAGGTAGGCCCTAAAAATTGTCAACTCCAGCCACCCCAGTCATAGACTGTTCTCTCTGCATCGCACGACAAGCGGTACCGGGACGCCAAGTCTAGGTCCAAAAGGCTTCTTAACAGCTTCTACCCACAAGCCATAAGACTCCTGAACAGCTAATCAAATGTCTACCCCAGAACTATTTTGCATTGTCCCCCCTCTTTTACGCTGCTGCTACTCTCTGTTTATTATTCTATGCATAGTCACTTTAAACTCTACTACATGTACCATATACCTACATGTATTTATATTACCTCGACTAACCTGTGCCCCAGCACATTGACTCTGTACCGTGCCCGCCTCATTGACTGTAGGCCTGTAATGCCTCCACATTGACTCTTGTACCGTAGCCCCCTGTATGTTAGCCTTCCAAACACATTGCACTCGTCGTACCGTGCCCCCTGTATATAGCCTCGCTTTACTGTTATTTTACTGCTGCTCTTTAATATTTTTATTTTTTACTAACACTTATTTTTCTTAACTGCATTGTTGGTTAAGGGCTTGTAAGTTAAGGATTTCACTGTAAGGTCTACACCTGTTGTATTCGGCGCATGTGTGACAAATAACATTTGATTCTAAGGACCCTGGGACTAAACACCTCCCTCTGCAACTGGATCCTGGACTTCCTGACGGGCGCCCACAGGTGGTAAGGGTAGGTAACAACATATCTGCCACACTGATCCTGAACACGGGGGCCCCTCACTCATCCTGAACACACCCCTCACTCCCTGTTCACTCATGACTGCACAGCAAGGACGACTCCAACACCGTCATTAAGTTTGCTGACGACACAACAGTGGTAGCCTGATCACCAACAACGATGAGACAGCTTATAGGGAGGGGTCAGAGACCTGACCGTGTGGTGCAAGGAAACAATCTCTCCCTCAATGTGATCAAGACAAAAGAGATGATTGTGGACCACAGGAAAAGGAAGACCGCGCACCGCCCCCATTCTCATGTCGTGGCGTGTAGTGGCGCAGGTTGAGAGCTTCAAGTTCCTTGGCGTCCACATCACCAACAAACTAACATGGTCCAAGCACACCAAGACAGTCATGAAGAGGGCATGACACAAACTATTCCCCTCAGGAGACTGAAAGGATTTGGCATGGGTCCTCAGATCCTCAAAGAGTTTTACAGCTGCACCATCGAGAGCATCGCGATGGGTTGCATCAATGCCTGGTATGGCAATCTGCTGCCTCCAACCGCAAGGCACTACAGAGGGTAGTGTGTACAGCCCAGAACATCACTGGGGCTAAGCTTCCTGCCATCCAGGACCTTTATACCAGGCGGTGTCAGAGAAAGGCCCAAAAAATTGTCAAAGACTCCACGCCACCCCTAACTAGCTTAGACTGCAACAACTCAAAACTTCTCCTTTTTCAAAAATATTTTGATGCAGAAAAGACAACTTATTACAAGCTTGATTATACGACATTGTAAAAGTTAATACAACCAGTTATAAAGCATTGTAACAGCAGGCTTTAAGTGGTGTTAGCAAGTTGTCTTTACACAAAACACACATGCAMCACCYTGAACCACACGWAGCCTGCTGGTGTTACTGCTGTCASTGTGGTTTGAGCCAGGAAGAAGAAGTTGCTCTGAATTTADGAGAACAGGAAACACAGGAACAAGCAAACAGAKTTTTCACAATCATTTGTCCGTCCATCTACCTACAGTATCTATCATATTCATTGAATGTTCCATTGGCAGGGCTTCCCAAAGTGAYGATGTTATTTAGAGTGAAATGTGATGATACACAACAGAAGATACAATCAAGAGATGAATAATGATGTTCCTTTTTATGTAACACTGTACAGTGCACAGCCTGCACATGTAAGTTACTGTTAATCATATTAGGTCATGAGAAAAGTTTTTAAAATACATACTTTTACTTTTCATTTGTTGCTACATAAGTTATGTTAACTTAAAATAGCATAGCATATCATGATATAATAGACATAATGTATGCTTGACATAATGTAGCATTACATGACATAGCATAACATAGCACAGCATAACATGATATAAGAATATCTAACTGTACAGTATAATTTGTTTAAGATGATGATTGACTTGATCTGCACATTGACTTATTTGTATGTATTTGGCGCTATACTATACTATCATTTTCAGATAACAAATCATATGTACCACTATGATTTTGAGTTTGATGTTSTTAAACCTAACGTTGTTAGAACTCTCTTTGTTATTGGTCTCTATTAACTAATACTGCCTGGTGATGTCACAAGGCAAACCAAAACTCCACCCATATAAAACCTGCTGATTACATGGTCCTGTGTAGATAGTTTCTGGTTGAAAATACAATCAGGAGGTAACACTGATCAAATTGTTTCACACTTTTGCAGTGTTAGTTTCATCAACTGTTGTCCAATATGGAATTGTAGATGCACTGGGCTTTTAATACAAAAAAAGTGCCGTGYAAGCATTGGACCTCTGCTGGGGAAATGCACATAGACACAGGCTACATTTTTGTTAAACATTTTCTTTAAATGWATGGACTTTTAAGAAGCAAAGTGTCACTTGCCAAAGAATCATGATGATGCAAAACGCATTATGATGATGTGGCAAGTGACACTTTTGGTGCTTTCAAGACAACTGGGAACTCAGAAACGTCTGAACTGTAGAATGTTTTCTGAGATTACGATTTGGAATTCAGAATTGGTTGACTGTTCAAAAAGATTTTTCTCAGTCGGAGCAAATCTTTAAAAAAGTAAATTTTTTAAAACAAATTAAAACAGATTAGTATTCAAATTATGTATGGAAACGCAATAAGCTAAATAAATTATATTTCCATGTCTGTAAAGAGAATCATCAGTAAGGGGGAATCTCATCCACCACCAGACATCAGTGAGCATGGTGGAGAGCTGAGGAGTGATATATGCCAATTAGGAATGAGGGGGCTGATTACATGGCCAGGTTCGACTTTAATCAGGACACCAGGGTTAACACACCTATGCTTGTAATAAATGCAATGGAATTTTATTGAGAGTCAGGACACCCATTCAAAATCCCTTCCGATAGACAGCACCCTATGCAGGAGAATGTCCCCTTCACTGGCCTGGGATTCAATCTTAAAACAAGGGACTGACCAGGACCAACCCTGCTTAGCTTTAGAGGCAAGCCAGCAGTGGGATACAGWGTGGTATGCTGCTGGCCTGCATATACACTGTATATTTGTATATACAACTGCTCATTCTTTTACAACTCTATGTCCACTCTAATATTTTGTATATAAATGTACATTACCGGTCAAAGTTTTAGAACACCTACTCATTCAAGGGTTTTGCGTTATTTATTTATAAAGCAGCCAACACAGCCAGCGGACATTATGAGTACCAGGTCATGCTGTTTGGACTCGCCAACACCCCCGTTGTCTTCCAGGCCCTGGTAAACGATGTA
>NW_019943445.1:132592-158708 GCF_002910315.2 Salvelinus sp. IW2-2015 | reverse complement strand
CCGGGGACATGCTAAACCAGTTTGCGTTCGTATACCTTGATGACATCCTGTTTTTTTTCTCCCCGTTCTGCCCAAGAACATGCTCTGCATGTCAGACAGGTCCTTCAGCGCCTCCTGAAGAACCAATTGTTCGTAAAATCCGAGAAGTGTGAGTTCCACCGCTCTACCATCTCCTTTCTGGGATATGTCATTGCTGAGGGACATGTCCAGATGGATCCTGGAAAGGTGAAAGCAGTGGTGGATTGGCCTCAACCCACGTCCAGGGTGCAGTTGCAACGTTTRCTAGGTTTTGCTAACTTCTACCGCCGTTTCATTCGGGGTTACAGKACCCTGGCGGCCCCCCTCTCTGCACTCACCTCTCCCAAGGTACTGTTTACATGGTCTCCAGCTGTCAACAAAGCCTTTGTGGACCTGAAGCATCGGTTCACAACAGCACCCATCCTCATCCATCCGGACCCGTCCTGTCAATTTATGAGTGAGTTTGATGCTTCTGATGTTGGAGTGGGGACCATCCCAGCGATCTGCCCAGGACCAAAAGCTTCATCCCTGTACCTTCCTGTCCCATCGACTCAAGTCTGCAGAAAGAAACTACGATGTTGGTAACCGAGAACTCGAGAACTCGAACACAAGAATATGGAATATCTCAGCACAGCCAAGCGCCTTAATTCTAGGCAGGCCCAGTGGGCTCTGTTATTTACTATGTTCAATTTCACCATCTCCTACCGCCCAGGGTCCAAATACGTGAAGCCGGACGCTCTCTCCCGTCTATACAGTTCCACTGCCATTCCCTCTGAATCTAAGACCATCCTCCCTGCCTCTTGTTTGGCGACTTCTGTTTGGGGAAATGAGGCTCTGGTCCGCAAGGCTCAGCATTCCCAGTCGGACCCTGGGGGGTGCCCGGCTAACCGTCTGTTTGTGCCTGATACGGTCCGGTCTCAGGTCCTGGAATGGGCTCAATCTTCCAGGCTCACCTGGCTTTCCTTCCTCCTGGACCCTGGCTTTCCTCCYTCAACGCTTCTGATGGCCCACCATGGTTCCTGATGTCTCGGCCTTCGTCACCGCATGCATGGTATGCTTGCAAAGCAAGACTTTCCTGTCAAGGCCGCCCTTTTCATCCCTCTTCCTAAGTTACCTTCAGCCAAGGAGATGGCCCAGCTTATGGTGCAGCACGTCTTAAGTATCCATAGACTCCCGGTTGACATTGTCTTGGACCGGGGTCATCAGTTCTCGTCCCAATTCTGGAAGGCGTGATGCACTCTTATTGGGTCGTCAGCCAGCCTGTCCTCTGGGTTTKATCCCCAATCTAACTGCCAGTCGGAGTGAGACAATCAAGATATGGAGACGGCCACTTCCGCGGTCTGGTTGCCAGTAACCCACCACCTGGAGTCAGCAACTGGTCTGGGTGGGGTATGCCAGGAACACTCTCCCTTGCTCGGCTACTTGACTAACCCCATGGAGCATTCGAAAGGGGAATCAGTCCCCACTCTTCCAGAGCAAGAAGTTGAGGTCAACGTGCCTTCAGCCCAGATGTTCATCCGCCACTGTCGGCGTACCTGGAAAAGAGCTAGGGCGGCTCTTCTCAAGACCACCTCCAGGTATCGTCGAACAAGTGGACTGCCACCGGACTCTGGCTCCTCGCTGTCGTGTAGAGGGTATGGCTGTCCACTCGGGACCTACCCTCTAGGTAGAATCCCATAAACCTTCCCCCGTTTCATTGGCCCTTCCCCATTTCTAGAGTCATTAGTCCACTGCTGTCCGTCTGTTGCCCTGTACCCTCCGTGTTCACCCTACTTTTTATGTTTCAAGGATTAAACCTTGTCTCACTGTCCTCTGTCTTCTGCTTCTAGGCAATCCTCCCCCCGTGTCATCGATAGCCAGCCAGCGTATACGGTGAGACGCCTCCTGAGGGTTCGACCACGGGCAGGGGTTTCCAATATCCGGTTGACTGGGGGGTTATGGCCCGGAGGAGAGGTGCTGGGTTCCGGCTAAAGACATCCTGGACCCGGCCTCATCGCCAATTTTCACCGCCGACACCCAGTCAGCCAGGTATGCGCCCAGGTAGGACGACAGGTGGCATCCCTAGGGGGGGGGGGTACTGTCACACTCTGATCTGTTTCACCTGTCCTTCTGATTGTCTCCACCCCCTCAGGTGTCGCTTATTTTCCCTGGTGTATTTATCCATTTGTTTCCTGTCTCTCTGTGCCAGTTCGTCTAATATGTTCAAGTCAACCAACGTGGTTTCCCTGTTCGCCTGCTTTTCTTTTCTCTTTTACTAGTCCTCCGGTTTTGAACTTTGCCTGTTTTTCTGGACTCCATTCCACCTGCCTGACAATTCTGCCTGCCTGACCTCGAGCCTGCCTGCCATTCTGTACCTCTGCCAACTCTGAACTGGTTTTGACCTTTGCCTGTCCACGACCATTATTTTGCCTACCCCTTTGGATGTGAATAAACATCTTGGACTGTAACCATCTGCCTCCTGCATCTGGGTCTCGCCTTGTGCCCTTATATACATGTTAAAACGTGTTAAGAAAAATAAATTACACAATAACAAATCTTATATTAAACACAAGTTGATTTGTAACATGATAAAAATGCATTCTACCCCGTCTTTAATTTCACAAACACCTGAGTCTGGAGTGCATTTTCAGTTCCTAAATAAATGTCTAATGTATTGGAAAGAGGTTATCAAGTAATTTCACATGCCATGGAACATTTTAGAATTGCAAACAGAATGTTTTTTGTGAAATTTGTGGTTGTGGGTATACAACCTTCTAGAGGAAGTATAGGCCTATGTGACAATCCTTCCTCATTTAGGTTTAATCATTTATCAAAGTATGGTGACCTTGCGTTTCACCCTCGCTATTCTACTAACTCTCCTCCATCATTTAGGTAAAATTATTTTCTAAGACATCTGTATAGTGATATTGATTAGACATGTCTATAATCTGATTAGCAGATACAGTAAGTAACAGGCAGTATCATTTGTACTGATTATTCTGCTTATAACCAGTCCAATCAGTGTACTGGTTGTCTAACCAGTGGGTGACACAATAACTCAGAAGTCATAATCTAATGAAGAACTGAAGTTTTAAGTCATATGTTGTGATGTGTTGAACTTTACAACATTCAAGTAATTTATTGACTTAAATTTAAAATATGTAATTAACTTTAGGGCAACATTTTTTGACGATACTGTAGTTTTAAACACATGTTGAAGCTATACATATTTTGGGTTGTGATTATACACKATTTTGGGTTGTGATGGTATACTGATAGTATACACTACTGTGAGAAAGAAGTTATCAGTGTCACAGGAAACATCACCACAACACCATTTGAAGCATGGAAACTTCTCACTACCGGAAATGCATAGCTCAACTTGTTTTCGACATGTCTGTCTGTTAGAATCAACCAAATACATGTCCACCCAAGCTATCTATCTATGCTTTTAGGCAGATTAAGTTGTACTTCCTGGAGTTATAATTCACGGAGTACAACTTAATCTTCATTAAGTTCCTTTTACTGAATGGTTTCTGAAACTGAATTTTATTTTACCAGGCAAGTCAGTTAAGAACAAACTCTTATTTACAATGACAGCCTACCAGGGAACAGTGGGTTAACTGCCTTGATCAGGGGCAGAACAACAATCCCCTTGTCACCTCGGGGATTTGATCCAGCAGCCTTTCGGTTACTGGCCCAACGCTCTACCTGCCGCCCCAACTGAACAGTTGATAGTGGGTATCATATCCTAGTTCWTTATTGTAAAAGTACTTCTGTATTACTTGATGATCTAAAGGCAGCTGATCTTATTAATYGGTTAATTTTTAAACCATTTAGCAAATACAAAAATACATTAAGTATTCTCTGTGTTTCAGAGCCCAGTACTGAGACCTCTATGTTTGTGTTGAAGGAACAGGATGTTTGCCTGGGAAAAAATGTGTGTGCTATATTGGAAGTTTAACATCAGTCAATGTTGTAATGTACTCCCCAGAAGTTACCTTTGAAGGGTACGAAGGTAGGGCTGAATTTAGTGAGGGAAACKTCTCTGCTACTGAAGAACCTGCAGGAAGGAGACAGTGGACTTTATGAGGCAGTAGTGTCTACACCCCTGTCACGCCCTGGCCTTAGTTATCTTTGTTCTCTTTATTATTTTGGTTAGGTCAGGGTGTGACGAGGGTGGTTTGTATGTTTTTGTCTCGTCTAGGGTGTTTGTACTGTCTAGGGGTTTGGGTTTGTTGTAGATTTATGGGGTTGTGTTCATTATAGGTGTTTATGTAAGTCTATGGTTGCCTAGATTGGTTCTCAATTAGAGGCAGGTCTTTATCGTTGTCTCTGATTGGGAACCATATTTAGGCAGCTATGGTCTTTGGGTATTTTGTGGGTGATTGTTTCCTGTGTCAGTGTTTGTGCCACACGGGACTGTTTCGGTTTGTTCACGTTTATTGTTTTTGTATTTGTGTTCATGTTCAGTTTTCCTTATTAAAACATGGACACCTACCACGCTGCGTATTGGTCCGATCCTTGCTACACCTCTTCAGAGGAAGAAGAGGTATGACAGCCGTTACAACCCCGACCTAACCAAATTAAGAGAATAAAATGCTCTCTAAGGTCAGGGCGTGACAGTACCCCCCAAAGGTGCGGACTCTGGCGGAAAACCTGACTCTATAGGGGAGCGTTCCGGGTGGGCATCTAGCCTCAGTGGCGGCTCCGTGCGGGTCGGTAGACCCCCGCTCCGCTCGCGGATCCGTCAGCTTCGGTGGCGGCTCTGGTGGCGGGATCGTCGCCGGAGGAAACCGCGACCGTGGATCGTCGCCGGGGGACCTCCGGACAGTGAGTAAAACCGGCACACATTGTACCGGAACGATACCACGCTCCTCAAAGCGAGTGCGGAGAGCTGGCACCGAACGTTGCATCGTCGCGGGGACTCCGGACCGTGGAATCGCCGCCGGGGGACTCCGATCCGGACCGTGGATCGTCGCCGGGGACTCCGGACCGTGGATCGTCGCCGGGGGACTCCGGACCGTGGATCGTCGCCGGGGGACTCCGGACCGTGGATCGTCGCCGGGGACTCCGGACCGTAGATCGTCGCCGGGGACTCCAGACCATGGCTCGTCGACGGGGACTCCGGACTGGGAATCCTCGCAGGAGGCTCTGGACTGGGAACCCTCGCAGGAGGCTCTGGACTGGGAACCCTCGCTGGAGACTCCGGACTGGGAAAACTCGCAGGAGGCTCCGGACTGGGAACCCTCGCTGGAGGCTCCGGACTGGGAACCGTCGCTGGAGGCTTCGGACTGCAGACCGTCACTGGAGGCTCTGAACTGGAGACCGTCGCTGGATGCCTGGTGCGTGGAGCTGACACAGGACGTACCGGGCTGGGGAGACGCACAGGAGGCCTGGAGCGTGGAGCCGGCACAGGACGTACCGGGCTGGGGAGACGCACAGGAGACTCCGGACTGGGAAACCTTGCGGGAGGCTCCGGACTGGGAAACCTCGCAGGAGGCTCCGGACTGGGAACCGTCGCTGGAGGCTCCGGACTGCAGAAAGTTGCAGGAGGCTCCGGACTATGGCTCATCACTGGAGGCCCGGACTGGGAACCGTTGCTGGAGGTTCCAGACTGCAGACCGTCGCAGGAGGCTCCGGATTGCAGACTGTCGCTGGATGCCTGGTGCGTGGAGCTGGCACAGGACGTACCGGGCTGGGGAGACGCACAGGAGGCCTGGAGCGACGAGCCGGCACAGGAAGTACCGGGCTGGGGAGACGCACAGGAGGCCTGGTGAGTGGAGCTGGCACAGGACGTACCGGGCTGTGGAGGCGCACTGGAGGTCTACGGCGTAGAGCTGGCACAACGTGTCCTGGACAGATGACAACCTTCGCACGGCAAGTGCGGGGAGCTGGCACAGGACGTACCAGGCTGTGGAGGCACACTGGAGACACGGTGCGTAAAACCGACACACATTGTACCGGAACGATATCACGCTCCTCAAACCGAGTGCGGAGAGCTTGCACAGAACGTGCAGGGCTGGGGAGGCGTACTGGAGACCTGGTGCGTGGATCCGGTACAGTCTTCACCGGACGGCTAGCACGCTCCTCAGGACGAGTATGGAGAGCTGACTCAGGTGGCAGTTTTTTTCCCTCTGGTTTCACATTAAACATAGTAGAAATTAGCTAAAACGGATTTGAGTTTCCCTGCATTTAAGTCACCGGCTAGTAGGAGCGCTGCCTCTGGATGAGCGTTTTGCTGTTTGCTTATGGCCATATACAGCTCATTGAGTGCGGTATTAGTGCCAGCATAGATTTGTGGTGGTATACAGACGGCTACGAAAAATACAGATAAACTATCTTGGTAAATAGTGTCATCTACAGCTTATCATGAGATACTCTACCTCAGGCCAGCAAAACCTCGAGACTTCGTCAGATTTCATGCACCAGCTGTTATTTCCAAATATACATAGACCTCCACCCCTTGTCTTACTGTTGCTGTTCTATCCTGTCGAAAAAGCTTAAAACCCGCCAGCTGTATGTTTTTCATGTTGTCGTTCAGCCACAACTCGGTGAAACATAAGATATTACAATTTTGAATGTCCCGTTGGTAGGAAATACATGATAGTAGTTAATCTATTATCGATTGATTGTATGTTGGCTAATACGACCGATGGTAAAGGTAGATTACCCTCTCGGCGTCGGATCCTTACAAGGCACCCGGACCTTTGTCCCTGAAATCTCTGTCTCTTTCTCCTTTAAATGATGGGGATGAGGCCTTGTTGGGCGTCTGAGGTCAATCCTTCTCATTGAAGAAAAAGTATTCCTCCAGTATGTCCTGATATCTGCAAGCTCTTTTCGGTCATAAGACATGGTGGTAGATACATTATTTACAAAATAAATTACAAATAATGAGAAAAAACATGCACAATTGGTTACGGGATCGTAAAACGGCAGCCATCTCCTTCGGTGCCATTCTTGGGCCAGAGAACCTTGTTTCTCATGGTCTGAGAGTCTTTAGGTGCCTTTTGGCATACTCCAAGCGGGCAGTCATGTGCTTTTTACTGAGGAGTGGCTCGGTAAAAGGCACATGACTGCCCGCTGAGGAGTGGCTTGTTTCTCATGGTCTGAGAGTCTTTAGGTGCCTTTGACAAACTCCTTCTGGAAGGTTCTCCCATCTCCGAAGAGGAACTCTAGAGCTCTGTCAGAGTGACCATCAGGTTCTTGGTCACTTCCCTGATCAAGGCCCTTCTTGGAAAAGCTTTGGTGGTTCCAAACTTCTTCCATTTAAGAATTATGGAGGCCACTGTGTTCTTGGGGACCTTCAATGTTGTAGAAATGTTTTGGTACCCTTCCCCAGATCTGTGCCTCGACACAATCCCGTATTGGAGCTCTACAGACAATTTCTTCGACCTCATGGCTTGGTTTTTGCTCCCCTGACATGATCTGTCATCTGTGGGACCTCATATAGACAGGTGTGTGCCTTTCCAAATCATGTCCAATCAATTGACCACAGGTGGACTCCAATCAAGTTGTAGAAACATCCCAAGGATGCTCAATGGAAACAGGATGCACCTGAGCTCAATTTCGAGTCTTATAGCAAAGGGTCTGAACACTTATGTGGGTCCGTTCACAGGCTGGGTGTGGTGGTCTCGTACCATGGTGAGGTGGACCCTGTAAATGGTGCCGAGATGACAGTGTGATAGCATTGAATCCTTTCAATTTAAAGGCAATATTCCCGTGTTCGCGGAGTCTCGACGGTCCCGTTCTGTCATCTTGTGTGGCCTACCACTTTGCGGCTGAGCCGTTGTTGCTCCTAGATGTTTCCACTTTACAATAACAGCACGTACAGTTGACCGGGGCAGCTCTAGCAGGGCAAAAATTTGACTAACTGACTTGTTGGAAAGGTGGCATCCTATTATGGTGCCATGTTGAAAGTCACTAAGCACTTAAGTAAGGCCATTCCACTGCCAGTGTTTTCCTATAGAGATTGTGTGGCTGTGTGATCGATTTTATACACCTGTCATCAATGGGTGTGGCTGAAATAGCCGAATCCACTAATCTGAAAGGGTGTACACATATATACATACACACAAAAGTACTTTTATATATGCGGTACCAGTCAATAGTTTGGACACACCTACCCATTCAAGTTTTTTTTTAAACTATTTTCTACATTGTAAAATAATAGTGAAGACATTACAACTATGAAATAACACATATGGAATCATGTAGTGACCAAACAAGTGCTAAACAAATTAAAATACATTTTATTTGAGTTTCTTCAAAGTAACCACCTTTTGCCTTGACAGCTTGGGAGAAAATCTTGTTTCTCATGGTCTGAGAGTCCTTTAGGTGCCTTTTGGCGAACTCCAAGCATGCCTTCATGTGCCTTTTACTGAGGAGGAGCTTCAGTCTGGCCACCCTACCATAAAGGCCTGATTGATGGAGTGCTGCAGAGATGGTTGTCTTTCTGGAAGGTTCTCCCATCTCCACAGAGGAACTCTGGAGCTCTGTCAGAGTGACCATCGGGTTCTTGGTCACCTTCATGACCAAGGCCCTGAGTTTGGCCGGGCAGCCAGCTCTAGGATGTCTTGTTGGTTCCAAAACTTCTTCCATTTAAGAATGATGGAGGCAACTATGTTCTTGGGGTCCTTCAATGCTGCAGAAAGGTTTTTGTTTAGCTCTGACATGCACTTGTCAACTGTGGGAGCTTATATGAAAGGTGTGTGCCTTCCAAATCATGTCCAATCAATTGAATTTACCAGGGGACTCCAACAAAGTGTAAAAACATCTCAAGGATGATCAATAGAAGGAAGATGCACCGGAGCTCAATTTCGAGTCTCAAAGCAAAGGGTCTGATACTTATTAGTAAATATGGTATCTGTTTTTTATTTGTAATACATTTGCAAGAATGTTTAAAACCTGTTTTTGCTTTGTCATATGTGTGTAGATTAAGGAAATATTTAACCTGATGAGGACCAGAGGGCGGCTGTTTCACTTTGGGGGAAAATCTACCCAATTTAAACGGCCTCGTACTCATTCTGCTCGTACAATATGCATATTATATATTACATTGATAGAAAACAATCCTAGTTTCTAAAACCGTTTTGAATTTTTGTCTTGGGTAAACACAACTCATTTGGCAGCACACTTTGTGACGGGAGTGGAAATCTGAAATCTATGTTCGTTCAATATGACTGCCATATAAATGGGCATATTACGTATGACTATACGTGCACGTCATACACCTTCACCGGATGTCAAGAGGAAGTGAGAGGAAAAATGAGTTTGATTATCTCTGTCTGACGTTGAATGAGCTCTCTTGGAACAACGTGTCCCCCATTTTCTGTTTCTGCAAGGCGCGTGAGAGGACCTGTTATTGGCCTACTGAAACCCGTCGTTAGGGCGAATGATGCTCCGGCTTTGATTTTATTTGTACATGTTCACATATTCATCCTAAAGTATGTTTTTTCAATATAGTTTCATTTGATTTTTGAAATTTTTATTCAGGACGTTAGTTGTTTGCGTTTGTTGACTTTGTTGGAGCGTGGAGAGCTAGCGCGCATGGCCAGTGTGCTTGCTAATTCAAGAGGGAAAAAAGACGTTCTGAATCCAAACAAAGACGGTTCTGGACAAAGGACCAAAGGTACAACAATTCTTGATAGAAGATCAGCAAAAGTAGGAACCATTTTGTGTGCTATTTCATATATATCTGTTGAACTGTGTACTAGTAGCTTTCGCTCAGTTTTGGTTATTCCCTTACCATAACTAAGTCTTATGTAATATGAAGATATTTTTAGAATTCTAAACTGCGATTGCCTTAAGAACTAATGGATCTATCGTTTCCTATACAACATGTGTTTTTTTGTAATGTTTATGATAGCTATTTGGTCAGAATAGTGAGAGTCTATAGAATATCCGCACTTTGGCGGAAAAAGATGCTACGTTAGCACGTTATGCTACGTTATGCTACGTTGTATAACCACGGATTTCAGCTCTAATATGCACATTTTCGAACAAAACATAAGTGTATGTATAACTGATGTTATAGGACTGCATCTGAGGGTTTTATGAAGGTTAGTGAAATTTAATATCTTTTGCTGGTTTATTCGCTAACGCTAACGTGCCTATTTGGCTATCGCTAGTTGCTTGATGAATGAATGCGGTAGTGTTGGTAGGCTATTGTAGTAAGCTAATATGCTATATTGTGTTTTCGCTTGTAAAACTTTAAAAAATCGGAAATATTGGCTGTATCACAAGATCTTGTCTTTCATTTGCTATACACCATGTATTTTTCAGAAATGTTTTATGATGAGTATTTCGGATGTCACGTTGGTGTCTGTATTATTCTGGCTGCTTTCGGTGCAATTTCTGATTGTGACCGCAATGTAAACTATGATTTTATACCTGAATATGCACATTTTTCGAACAAAACATAGATTTATTGTATAACCTGTTATAAGACTTATCTTGATTAAGTTGTTTCTGGTTTCTTGGTTTGTTCTAGGTTTGTTTGGTTGTTTTTGTGCATGCTACCTTTTGCTGTGAAAAAGTCTGTGCTTTTTTCTATTTGTTGGTGAGCTAACATAAATTATTTGTGTTTTCCCTGTAAAACATTTAAAAAATCGGACATGTTGGCTGGATTCACAAGTGTGTACTTTCATTAGCGTATTGGACTTGTTAATGGTGAAAGTTTGATTTCGCGCTCTGCTTTTCAGTGGAATGTGGGAGGAGTTCCGCTAGCGGAACGCTGGGGCTGTAAAGGTTAATTTAATACATTTTAGAATAAGGCTGCAACGTAACAAAGGGGAAAAGTGAAGGGTCTAAATACTTTCCCAATGCACTGTACATTTACAGTGAGCTCCAAAGTGTTGGGAAATTGACAAATGTTTGGCTCTGTACTCCAGCAATTTGGATTTGAACTGAGGTTAAAGTGCAGACTGTCAGCTTTAATTTGAGATATTTTCACCATATCGCCTGAACCGTTAGAAATTATAGCACTTGTACTTTTTGACGTTTTAGGGTACCAAAAGTATTGGGAAAATTCACTTAGGTGTTGTCATGACGTTGCCTGTTCAGTCACATAAAGCCCATCCCCTCTCCTCCCTGCATCCCCTTTCCTCCTTCAACCCATGCTGTGGTCACAGAGAGAGTCGTAAATTCCTGAGAATCTCCTCATGGCCAAACATTAGGAGAGGGGTAAACTTTCAGGACAAAGGAGGTTTCTTCCACCTCACAGAACTTGAGGTACGAACAGATTTCATGTTCCGGAAAAAGTATAAAGATCGGTGAAGAGTCCAGCTTAACATGTCCGTTTGTCCATGTGGGAAACTCATGGAGACTGGGTGGCTACATTACCATACCGCTGTTGTATAATAACCTCAGATATGAGGTTTACATCTGTTTGTTGTACAAAATGAATGAGTGAGTATGATACTGTTTGTATAATTGTGTAATATGATTTTGGACTGTTAATGAAGAAAAATACAAATCCTTTTGATTTGAACTAAATCCAAGGACCGCCCCTGAGGCCCAGTTAGGGCAGACATCCTGGGACAGCCCTTTCTGCATCCGAATAAAAGCCAACTTGAGAAATATCAACAGACCATGTTTTTCCATAGGAGGAGAACGAAGGTTAAGTACCATTGCTGAATCTTTAACCATACCACGTGGTTAAACTCTTAGACGAATAGAACAAGTCTTTGATATTGACTACTAGTCTGCAGCTAGGAATTCTGTATCATTGAACGGAAAGCGAAGAAAGACAACCCCGAAACATCCTTCTTAAACAATGTCACTCTGAACTATCCACAATAACCAGGACAGAGACAGAAGGAACTCCAACAGAAACTAACTTTTCTCAGCGGTGAAGACGACACACCGAGCGTAAATATATATATATATTTGATTGCAATTGTTCCGAATGAGTGAGCGTTCATGTGTAAGGATTAGCATGTCAATGTTGTATAATTATGGACTCTGTAGTGACTTCTTAGTCTAACGCAATTTTCCCTTTGTCTAACAAGCCGCCATGCCGGTTCAGCCCACTAGGGCATATTTCTCCCATTTCATGTAACCATTTTAAGTATTGTTTGTTTGTTTGTGCATTTCTGTGAATTACTTAGTTAGTAATAAATAAATGATTTAAGACAATTGATGTATGGATGACTCATAGTGAAGACTGGGTTCGTGCAGATAACCAACAATTTACGACGTTTGGAATGAGACTAACGTGAGGTAAAATAAATAAATCATTAATCAGAAGACTATTGATCAGATATGAAAATATCTGAAAGGTTATATTGGGAAATTATAACTTTGTAATCTGACTACTTTCCCTGGTGRTCCCAAATTCATAGTTAATTYGTTACGTTATTATTTAGTTGATCGCGTAATCCCTAATTACAGGAATCTTTGATTTAAACTATAAGTCTTCAATTTAATGATAGCAAAGACACGACAGTGTATTAAAGTAAACAAAAGTTTAGTACCTGCTTCTCGAKTCACATCGTCATTGTTACAGAATACCGACTCCAACTATGGAAGCAGCAGGAAATTGGAATATCTCTGATGGTCGATGAACAGGGTTTTCTTCTACCTCAACACCATGAACAGCTGGCACATCAAGGATAGGCTATGGAGGAGGTTCTTCGCAGTGTGCAACGGCTCGAACACACACGAGAGGCGTTGCCTTCATCCAGTGGAGGATACTCTACAACCAGTCGACCCAGCGGTGCCAGCACATCAGCKCATTCAGCAACCCGCTCAGGTCAGCGATGCCCGATTATCCCTCCRGGATAAATATGACGGTACACCATCCAAATGCAGTGGCTTCCTACTTCAGTCTTCCCTCTATTTTACGCATCAGTTGGGKGCTCCCACCGCCGAGAGATSCAAGGTAGCCACGGTTATTTCTCTGCTGACTGGGCGGGTGTTGGAATGGGCTACGGCAGTCTGGGAGAGAGGAGCTAGATTCCTATGAGGGGTTCATGGCTCTATTTAAATGTATTTTTGACCATCCCCCGGAGGGCAGAGCGGGGGGGTGAGCGGCTACTGCAATTACGGCAAGGGAACCAGACGGCTGCTGAGTACGCGCTCACCTTGTCGAGACGACAACCTCACTTTGGACGCACTCATTGCGATGGCCATCTGTCTGTATAACCTACTTCGGAAGCGATGGTACTCTCATCGCTTCTCTCCCTCCCTCAGTGAACACTCGGGATCAGAGCCTGAACCCATGGAGGTAGYGGTCACACACCTCCCCACGGCAGAGTGCCGCAGACGGATACAACTGGGGCTTTGTTTGTACTGTGGACAAGGAGGTCACAAGCTCCAGAGGTGTCCGGCATGTCCGAACTCAGGATCCACAAGAGCAGKYGGACGGTCACGTGATCTTCCACCCCCTGGGGCAGGAGTGAGTATGSCATCTTCTTATCTGTCTGCTAGGCTCTTTTTGGTGTCCGTCACGCTAGCTGACTGTCCCTCATGTACTGTTTACAGCTTTAGTGGATTCCAGTGCCTCAGGGAATTTTATTGACCAGACCCTTGCCTCCTCCCTTAACATCATCTCATACCCGCTCTCCTCTCCTTTTCCGGTTCAAGCCCTTGATAGTCAGCCTTTAGGATTCGGAACCATCACCCACATGACTCAACCACTCATACTCACCATGGAGTCCAGTCAWCAGMAGAACATCRCCTTCTTCATTACCAGTGCATCAGTCCACAAGATCATCCTCGGCCTCCCTCGGCTTCAACGCCACAACCCTACCATCTCATGGTAGAGAATGAGAATTAGACTGGTCACCCGAATGCCAGAGTACCTGCTTCCATGTCCCCTGTGGTTCCACATCATTTGAGAGTCCTATGGTTGCCCTTCAGCCTTCAGCCCTTCAGCCTTCAGTTGGTATACCAGGACCTACGGGAGGTATTTTCCAAAACCCGTGGCACCTGTCTCCCTCCTCATCGCCCCTGGGACTGTGCCAACGACCTGCTTGCAGGCTCTGAGCCCCAGCGCAGATGCATCTACCCTCTGTCGGTGACTGAAACACAGGTCATGGAGTACATCCAGGAGGCGCTCCCACAAGGTTTCATCTGCACGTCCACTTCTCCTGCYTCAGCTAGTTTCTTCTTCGTGACCAAAAATTATGGAGGTTTACATCCATGTATTGATTYCAGAGGACTCATTGAAATCCCCACCAAGTACCGTTGGTTCAGGTGCGCAGAAGAGGTGTGGAGCGAGGCTCGGGTGAGACTCCAACGCGCCGTTCACCATCAGGAGCAGGCAGACCYCCACTGCAGTGAGACCCCRGTGTTCCATCAAGGGGATTGTGTCTGGCTCTCTACCAYGAACCTCCCCCTCCGCCTGCAAGAAGCTGAGCCCCCGGTCGGTTTGTGGGGCRGTTCAAGGTTCTCTGGAGGGTCAACGAGGTGATGTATAGATTACAGCTTCACAGTGACTTCCACATCTCACCTTTTCATATCTCCCTTCTCAGGCCGGTGGTTCCTGGTCCCCTGGCTGATGCTGTCCCCGACGACATCCCTCCYCCCCCCCTGGATGTCGAGGGAGCTCCCGCCTATGCCGTCAGATCCCTACTTGACTCGTGGGGGTCGGTACCAGTACCTGGGGGACTGGGAGGGTACAGCCCAGAGGAGCGGTGTTGGGTCCCAAGGACATTCTGGATCCCAACATCATCTGTGATTTCCATCTTCACCGCCCGGACCTGCCCGCTCCTCGTCCTCGGGACCCTCCCTCTGGCCGGTGTTGTCCTGTGGCTGTAYCTACTGGTAGGGMGGGGGCTGTCACATCTACTCCCGCTCCTCCCCRCCGACTGTCGACATTGTCGCAGGTTTACTAACCACCGGTCCGGGAACCYTCATCACGCTCACCTGGCACTCATCATTTCGCGCACSRGCGCTTCATCATTAGGCACACCTGGACTCCATTACCTCCCATTTATCTATCACTCCCTTAGGTTCTTTCCCCAGGCAGTATTGTTGTCTAGACGCTGCTCCTATGTTGTATCTTTCCATGTTCCTTGTTATATTAAACTTACCACCTGCACCTGCTCRTCGAATCCCAGCATCTACGTTACACTTACAGTTAGTGCATTCATTTTAAGATACTTAGGTGAGACAACCACATATCACAGTTATAGCAAGCATTTTTTTCTCAACAATTAAGTTATCAGCAAAATCAGTGGTATTAGTAAAAGACAAGTGCACTTTTTTTGGAAGGGGGGGTAAGACTGACTGTGTTATTTAAGATTTTATTTGAACAGGTACAGTAGGGTTTCAGACTTTCAGGACGTCTTTTGCAACAATCATACTGATTTAAATGCATTATGATGTTGACTCCTTATAGCAGGGTTGGGGTATATTTTAATTTATAAACCTGTCAATACAGGAAGTGATTTTAATCTACAATCATAAAATGGAAACTTATCACAAATAGTTTCTCATTTTCAGAGAAGTGTTTGTAAATAGAAGCCCTTTTTTTAAATGATTGAATTGGAATCTGTTTACTTCCTGAATTGACTGCCTTATTCGAATTTACCCAAGCCATGCCTTTATAGACTGAAAAATATGTAACCGTGACGTATAATGTGCTACATAAATTGAGGGGTGCGTAGTTGAGGAACTTACTTTAACTTCCTGTTTWACTCGGTATGTTCAACAAAAAGTATGGCAGCCCTCTTACATTACATCGTTTTTCTATCAGCTCTTGTCCAAGGATCAGGTAAATATTCAACCATTCTATCTTTGCTCTAGTATTGACTGTATTGATTAGATATGTTTACCAATAATCTGATCAGAAAGGCAGGCAAGTGACAGGCAATAGGTTAGTGCTGATAGTTTCACTTGATGTTAGGGATGGGCTACGCACATGGCCATGAGAAAGGTTTTGCTATTTATAATGTTATTTTTGATTTACAAAGACAACAGCACAGTGACAACAAACATTAAAACATGATAAACAAACAAGGGGATGGGCAAGGAAGAGTAGCCTGGGTCTTACCAGGACACACAAGATACCCAGCTAGCCCTGTCAGGTGTCTGTGAAGGGATTGACAAGCCTTAGCCCCCCTAAGGCTTGTCAATCCCTTCACTGTTCTTCAGATAATTGTCACTATCCTGTAAAACCAACAAAAACAAAGAACAATAGGGTAGACAACATGGATAACTAAAATGTATGATATCTCTCTGTTATTGTCTATTACACTGGTCATTTTACTTTTGGAGTAGAATTCTGATATTTGATGCAAAATTATTCTGATATTTTAAATATACACTACCGGTCAAAGTTTTAGAACACCTACTCATTCAAGGGTTTTTCTATATTTTTACTATTGTCTACATTGTAGAATAATAGTGAAGACATCAAAACGATGAAATAACACATATGGAATCATGTAGTAACCAAAAAAGTGTGAAACAAAATATATTTTATATTTGAGATTCTTCAAATAGCCACCCTTTGCCTTGACAGCTATGCACACTCTTGGCATTCTCTCAACCAGCTTCACCTGGAATGCTTTTCCAACAGTCTTGAAGGAGTTCCCACATATACTGAGCACTTGTTGGCTGCTTTTACTTCACTCTGTGGTCCGAGTCATCCCAAACCATCTCAATTTGGTTGAGGTTGGGTGATACTGGAGACCAGGTCATCTGATGCAGCACTCCATCACTCTCCTTCTTGGTCAAATAGTCCTTACACAGCCTGGAGGTGTGTTTGGTCATTGTCCTGTTGAAAAACAAATGATAGTCCCCTTGGGGCGGCAGGTAGCCTAGTGGTTAGAGCGTTGGACTAGTAACTGAAAGGTTGCAAGATCAAGTCCCCGAGCTGACAAGGGAAAAATCTGTCGTTCTGCCACTGAACAAGGCAGTTAACCCACTGTTCCTAGGCTGTCATTGAAACCAATAATTTGTTCTTAACTGACTTTCCTAGTTAAATAAAAGTCAAATAAAAAGCACAAACCAGATAGGATGGTGTATTGCTGCAGAATGCTGTGGTATCCATGCCTTATAAGTGTGCCTTGAATTCTAAATAAATCACAGATAGTGTCACCAGCAAAGCACCCCCACACCATAACACCTCCTTCTCTGTGCTTTACGGTGGGTGATACACATGTGGAGATCATCTGTTCACCCACACCGCGTCTCACGGAGACAAGGTGGTCAGAACCAAAAATCTCCAATTTGGACCAATTTCTACCAGTCCATTGTTTGTGTTTCTTGGTCCAAGTTTGTCTCTTCTTGTTATTGGTGTCCTTTAGTAGTGGCTTCTTTGCAGCAATTCGACCATGAAGGCCTGATTCACACAGTCTCCTCTGAACAGTTGATGTTGAGATGTGTCTGTTACTTGAACTCTGTGAAGCATTTATTTGGGCTGCAATTTCTGAGGCTGGTAACTCTGACAAACTTATTGTCTAGAGCAGAGGTAACTCTGGATCTTCCTCTCCTGTGGCGGTCCTCATGAGAGCCAGTTTCATCATAGCGCTTGATGGCTTTTGTGACTGCACTTGAAGAAACTTTCAAAGTTCTTGTCTTAAAAAAGTAATGATGGACTGCCATTTCTCTTTGCTTATTTGAGCTGTTTTTGCAATAATATGGATTTGGTCTTTTACCAAATAGGGCTATCTTCTGTATACCAGCCCTACCTTGTCACAACACAACTGATAAATAAGGATATTTTAGGCTATAGTTTGTTAAAGACGGGTTGATTGGACATTTTATCAAGCAATCCAGTCTTTTTACAAAGTACCAATTGCTTGTGTGCGTGTTAATGAATATGGTACAGATTGGTTTCCCACACTCTTGGGCGTAAAACAAGGAGACGCCTTATCACCGACTTTGTTTGCTTTGTTTATAAATGATTTGGCAAAATACATTTAACAGTTAAATATTGGAGTAAGATATAATGATGAAATGCTAAGTATCCTTTTATGATGACATCATTTTGATGGCAGAAACTGATCAAGACCTGCAGAACGTGTTATTATGTGCAGTCAATTAGTGTAAAAGATTGAGACTCATGATCAACCAGACAAAAACACAGATCATGCATTTTAGAAAACCAGGTACTAACAGAAGTGTTTTTCAGTTTTGTTTTGGTGAAAACATTCTTGAGTTTACTAACAATTATAAATATTTGTGTATTTTTATTGATGAACATATTACCTTTCTATATGGAACATCTGCCCTGGCCGACTCAGGAAGTAGAGCTCTTTGGGGAGTTATAGGAGAAACCAAAACACTCAAAGATATTGGTTACGCTATGTATTCCAAACTGTATCAGACATGCGTGTCCTGTTCTAGGACTATTCAGCATGTCATGCCCTGATCTGTTTCACCTGTCTTGGGGCTTGTCTCCACCCACCTCCAGGTGTCACCCGTTTTCCCGATTAGTCCCTGGGTATTTATTCCGGTGTTCCCTGTTGGTCTCTTGCCTGTTTGTCTTGTCAAGTTAACCAGTGTGTTTTTCAGTTCTCCTGCTTTTTCTTATCACTCTTTTGCTGTCCTCCTGGTTTTGACCCTTGCCTGCCTTGACTCTGAACCTGCCTGCCCTGACCCTCGAGCCTGCCTGCCACTCTGTACCTCCTGGACTCTGACTTTGTTTATGATTTTTTGCCTGTCCACGACCATTCTCTTGCCTGCCCCTTGGATTATAATAAATATCAAAGACTCTAACCATCGGCCTCCTGTGTCTGCATCTGGGTCTCGCCCTGTGCCCTTATACTAAGAGGTATTTTAAAAACGAACATGTTCATAACAGAGAACTACGTTACTTTATAGGTGTCCACCGATTTGCACCTATACTTGCAATAACTGGGGACATGGGCTGGGAACCCTGTGAGGTGAGATGGAAGGTGTGTCTGGTGAGACTTTGGAATAGAGTGTTGGATATGCCAACTGCCAGAATAGATAGTAAAGTTTTTCAATGGGATCTATCCATAGCCTGGGCAACTGAAATGTCTGATCTATTTCAACAGTCTGACTGAACATCTGTACGAAAACCAAATTATGAGGATAGATGATTGTTCATCACATTTTTACTGAACAATATAGTGACTATAGAATAACAGTATGTTAAAGTTCATAAGAGGACATATTACATATAGTGACTAGAATAACAGTATGTTATTACATTTCATAAGAGGACATATTAAATATAATGACTATAGAATAACAGTATGTTAAAGTTCATAAGAGGACATATTAAATATTGTGACTATAGAATAACAGCACTTTAAGTTCAAAAGAGGACAAGTACACTGAACAAAAATATAATTGCAATATGCATCAATTTTAAATGTTTCATTGAGCTACAGTTCATAAAAGGAAATCAGCCAATTGAAAAAAATTCATTAGGCCCTGATCTATGGATTTCACATGACTGGGAATACAGATATGCATCTGTTGGTCACAGACACCTTACAAAAACAGGTAGGAGCGTGGATCAGAAAACCAGTCAGTATCTGGTGTGACCACCATTTGCCTCATGCAGCATGACACATCTCTGTCGCACAGAGTTGATCAGGCTGTTGATTGTGGCCTGTGGAAAATTGTCCCACTCCTCTACAATGGCTGTGCAAAGTTGCTGGATATTGTTGTGAACTGGAACACGCTGTCATACATGGTAATCCAGAGCATCCCAAACATGCTCAATGTCTGGTGAATATTAAGGCCATGGAAGTTTTCAGCTTCCAGGAATTATGTACAGATGGGGCCGTGCACTGGGGCCATGCATTATCATGCTAAAACATGAGGTGATGGCAGCAGAAGAATAGCACGACAATGGGCCTCAGGATCTCATCAGTATCTCTGTGCATTCAAATTGCCATCTATAAAATGCAATTGTGTTTGTTGTCCATAGCTTATGCCTGCCCATACCACCGCCACCATGGGGCACTTTGTTCACAACGTTGGCTTCAGCAAACCGCTCGCCCACACAACGCAATACACGCTGTCTGCCATCTGCCCGGTAAATAACGTCTCTGAATGTCCTTGAGTTGCCCAACCAGAGCCCGGACCTTGAACTAATCGAACATCTCTGGAGAGAGACTGAAAATAGCTGTGCAGCGATGCTCCCATCCAACCTGACAGAGTTTGGGAGGATCTGAGAGAAGAATGGAGAAATTCTCCAAATACAGGTGTGCCAAGCTTGTAGTGTCATACCCAAGATGACTCAAGGCTGTAATCGCTGCCAAAGGTGCTTCAACAAAGTACTTGAGTAAAGGGTCTGAATACTTCTATAGAATAGGATGTTTCCGGCTTTTTTGTTTTAATACAGTTTGCAACATTTTTCTAAAACCGTTTTTGCTTTGTTCATTATGGGGTTTGTTTGTCAGATTGAAGAGGGGAAAATAATATTTAATGCAATTTTAGAATAAGTCAGGTTATTACTGGTCCTCAATAGGGCGGGGGTTCGAATCACGTGTAACACATTTTCATAGTTCTGAGGTCTTACTTATTACTCCAATGTGGAAAAAAAGACACATGGATAAGTATTGTTACAATTAATACCCAGAATACGAGTCGGTCGGTCACATATTTTGTCTCCGTCAGGGATGGGCTCGATTAAGAAATGAATAGAAATTTTCTTCATAAATTCCAATACATTTCCCTGAATCTTGAAAGTAGTAACAGGATACAGAATAGCATATTGCATTCTGACTGAAAGGAAATAGAATGATTTAAGTGAAATTAAAATAAAATTTAATCATCTTTTTTATGTGTAGTTATTAGAAAAATATAGAATATTTTACATATAAATTGTCATTTGGCAACACCAGTAAGATACACCCTGCTCTTTTCTATGACAGGACTGACAGGTTTGAATCGCAGGTGAAATTATATCTCCTTATGATGTCTACTTGTTAAATCCAACTTCAATCTAGTGTTAGATGAAGGGGAGGATAAAGATAAGATGGATTTTTAGAGCTTGAGTAATTGAGACATGATTGTGGTGTGGTGCCTTCAAGAGGGTGATGGGCAAATAGTTTTTTCTAAGTGCCTTTGGAAGGGGTTAGTGTAGGTGCCAGGCGCACCAGCTTGTTGTCAAGATGGCAAAACTTTGGTTTTTTTCAGCGTCCACACTAGTGCCTGTGTGTCTCAAGAATGTCGACCACCAAAGGAACATCCAGTAACTTACCCAACTGTGTGGAAGCATTAGATGTGAACATGGGCCAGCAATCCCTGTGGAACGTGTCAACATCTTGAGAGTCACGCTCGCCACGAATTGAGGCTGTTTGACGGAAGATTTGCCAACTCAATATTGAAGAGTTGTTCTGATGTTTCGTTAGCATCAGTGGAATGGTTACTTCTAAAGATCTAAGGTTAATAAGTTAAATTACATTCTTTTCCAGAGAAAGTGATGTTTCTTTGGCTATCTGAAGTGGACTTTCCCGACTTAGATCATGGTCTATGGCTGGATGGAAGTTATTGATTGCTGAAGTTAGGATGTCCTTCCTGTCTCCACCGACTATTGAGCGCGACTGATAGTTTTTGCACAAAAAAAGGCTGAACATTGTTTCCAAGATGTGGAGCGATGTTAAACTAATCTGACAACAGGTGTCTGTGCAATGCACAACACAATCAGAAACAAAGCATACCGACTTTGGACAATTTCAATATCACGGTGTTTTGGCATTTTTTAACCTTCTACGCCCCGGGTCCGTAGCGGAACACCACAACATTCCGTGCCGATCGCAGAGCACAAAATTTCAAGAAAATATTTTTTAGAAATATTAAATTCACCCATTAACAAGTATACAGCAAATGAAAGAATATAAACATCGTGTGATAGCCACATGTCGATTTTTAAAATGTTTTACAGCGAAAACACAAATTAAATTTATGTTTAGCTCACACAATAGCAAACAACACAACTATTTCAGATGGTAGCTTCAAAAAAGAGCAAAAATATATATAATTAGTCATTAACCCAAGAAATCCTTTCATCCGATGAAGTTTATAACGATGTTTTACACAATACAATTATGTTTGTCTTGAAATTATCATTATTTTCGGTATAAATCAGTAGTTTTACATGCAGCTACAATCACAAAATAGCCGCGAAGCAGCCAGATATAATTACAGAGAGGCAACGGAAATAACTAAATACTCATGCATAAAAATCATTTTATGAAAAATACAATGGTGAGACAGAAATGAAGGATAAACATCTGTGAATGCCAGGCCAATATTTCCGATTTTTTAGATGTTTTAAAGCGACAGAATAAAGCATATAGTAGCTTACCACAATAGCAAACACACAAACGCATTATTCACCGCACAGATAGATTCGGCAAACACACAATAATTAAAAATAAATCATAACCTTTGACGCAACTTATCAGATGAAGTTCTTATAAATCATGTACAACAAAATTATATGTTTTGTTCGAAAATGTGATATTTAAGAAGCTGAAAACAGTGGTTATACTTGTGAAAAGAAAGCAACTTTCCCAAGAATGTTACTGCATATATTATCTCTGAACTCACTAATCTGCAATAACTCAGTCATACCTTTTACTAAAAATACATGTTGGAGCAGCAAATGAGATATCACTAGTTCTTAATTGAACGAAGTGTTAAGAATTTTAAAATTACTATTTACCAGTAAAAACAGCTTTACGTATAGCGAGACAGCGCCCGAAACAAAGTGGCAGAGATAGGAACTAAACTTTTCCACCAGAATAATCCGAATAACATCATTATTGTTCTTATTTTGATAAGCCTTCCATCAGAATCTGTACAAGGAGTCAGGTCGAGATAAATCGTGTTTGGTTTAGAATGTCTTCTCTATATGTCGATTAGCAAATATACTAGCAATCAGTGGCCGCGAAGATGTCATTCTTGGCATAGAAGGAGAACTCCCAAAAGCCATTAAAGTTTAGCTGATGAAACTAGGTTGAAAACCTACTTTATGATGTTTTTATAATATGTATCAAATAAAAAAAAAGCCGGAGATATTGCGTCTATACGATGCGTTTTCAGAAGCCTGCTGGATGTCTTGCGGTAGGTAGAGAGGGAATTGTGATCAGTCTTCCCAGAGAGCTCTTGTTCGACCCTCAGAATCAAGCTAGACCCCATTAGCACTTCCACTGCCTGTTGACGATCAAGTGACGCGTATGCGTGCATTGCAATCCATAAATTAGGCAATTGTAGGCAGTGCCTGAACAGAGCATCATTTTCAGATTGTTTCAATTCTGTCTGGAAGTTTGGGTCAAATGGTTTTTGTTTTACTCTACACATTATCATAATTCTAAACAGTTTAGAAATGAGAGTGTTTTCTATCCATAGAAATAATAATATGCATATTGTACGATCTAGATAGAGTAGCGAGGCGTTAAATGTGGGCACGATTATTATTCCCAAAGTGAAAAGTAGGCCTCTACACACTAACAGGTTTTAACAACACAGTAAAAGATATGCCAATCTGGCAAGTCTGCAATGCGCTACAGTCTGATGCGCTTAACAGTCTGATGCGCTACAGTATGATGCGTTACAGCTGATGCGCTAGCAGCCTGAGTGCGCTACATGCCTGATCGCTACAGCCTGAATGCGCTACAGCCTGATGCGATACACGTCTGATGGCTAACACAGTCCCTGATGCGCTACAGTCTGATGCGCTACAGTAATAGATTCGTACAGGCCTGATGCGCTACAGTCTGATCGCTTGCGTTGATGCGCTACAGTCTGATGCGCTACAGTCTGATGCGTTACAGTCTGATGCGATTAGCAGTCTAAAGTGTTAGTCTGATGCGCTACGCAGGTGCTGATGGTAGTGCCTGATGCGCTAGCAGCATGATTGTGTTACACGTCTGATGTGCTAACGCTGATGGTGGCTACAGTCGGGATTCGCGTACATGTGCTGATTTTCGCTAAGTCTAATTTCGCGCACCAGTGCTACAGCCTGATGCGCTACCAGTCTTGATGCTGCTAACAGTTCTGATTGCGCTCACAGTCTGATGCGGCTAGCAAGTCTTGAGTGCGCTACAGTCTGATGCGCTACATCTGATGCGGCTACAGCCTGATGCGCTACAGCTGATGCGCCTACAGTCTGATGCGATACAGTCTGATTGCGTTACAGTCTAAAAGTGGTAAGTCTGTGTGTTAGTCCTGAATGCGCTAGTATCAAGCATGAGTGTTACAGTCTGATGTGCCTACAGCCTGATGCGCGTACAGTCTGATGCGCGTACAGTATGAATGCGCTTACAGTCGATCGTTTAGTCTGATGTGCTACACCTGATGTGTTAACAGTTGATAGGCTACGTCTGATGTGTTAACAGTCTGATGTGCTACAGCACATGATGTGCTACCCAGTTCTGATGTGGTATAACAGTCATGATGATGCTACAGTCTGATGGTGCTCAGTTGAATGTGCTACGAGTCTGATGTGCTGACGTCTGAGTGTCTATCAAGTCTGCGTGTGCTATCATCTGATGTGCTACAGTCGATGTTGTTACAGTCTGATGTGCGTACAAGGTTGATGGTGTTACGCAGTGAAATTTGTGCTCGTCTGATGGCGCTACAAGTCTATTGCTACAGTACTGATGTGTTAAGTTTGATGTGTACGTCTGAAGTGTCTACACAGTGTGATGTGTTAACAGTCGATGTGTTACAAGTCTGAATGTGCTAATCTGATTGTCTTACAGTCTGATGTGCTAACAGGTCTGAGTTGCCCTACGTCTGAATGTGCTACATCCCCTGATGTGTTCAACAGGTCTGATGATGCTGCAAGGTCTGATTGTGCCTACAGTTGATGTGCGTATATAACACAGTCTGATGATGTGGCTAGCTTAGATACTACAAGTCGATTTGCAAGGCTACGATCAACAAACAGGTCCTGAGATGTGACCTCAACGCGGAAAGAAGACGCCCGGCATTGCGATGTGCTAACTAGCTGCTAATGAACAATACAATCATAATAAAATAACCAGTCAGTCTGATCGCGCTCTAATCACTCTATAAGGTTTTGATGCGCTACAGTAGACAATTTTGTTATTTTATTTTTTTTTTTTTTTCTTGTTTTTTTTTTTTTTTTTTTAAACAAAAGATCTTTACACTATATAACAGACATCCTACAAGTCGATTGTGCGCTAAAAGTCTGATTGCGCTATCATCATGCGTAGATTAAAAAAAGGTCGAGAAATGGCGAAGAACTTTAGAACAACAGTTTTGATGCGCTAACTATAACTACAACTCTTACTAGTACAGTCTGGATGCGCTAACACAGTCTGATGCGCTCGCTAGCTTTACAAGTCTGGGGAGCGCTAACTACAGAAGATGTGCCTGATGGCGCTAACCAATCTAGTCTGCATAGCGCTGTTAACTAAAGCTCCGTACAAAGTCTGATGTTTCCTCGACATCTGGGTGGGAGGGATGCGCTGGGCTAACTCAAGTCTGATTGCAGCCACTCCCGGTGCTACAATACATATAACATGTCATAGTGTATGCGCCCTTATCTACATAACCAAGATACACACCTAACTCTATCAAGTGAATGCCGTTCAAATACAGTTCTGCGGTGAGGTCTGCGATGCGTTACTGTTACATCACTTGGGGCAATCGTCTGCTGCTGTGTGGGATGATGCCGGTGTTACATGTCGGTGTGGGATCGTTGGCCGTTAATCAATTCAAAAGTTCTTGACGATTGCGGCGGCTTTACATCACGGTCCTGGAATGCGTAACGTCATCGGGATTCGTTATATTAACAGGTCCTGTATGGCGATCGTTAACAAACGCTCTCTGATGATTGCGTTATCGTTGATCGCGCATATTCTACAGCGTCTGCATTGCGGTCATTATACTCCGCTCTAGCCAACTACAGTCTGGATGCGCTAATTCACTTCAAGCAAGGCGTTTCTGGAAAGATGCGCATATCAACCACAGTCTGATCGCCTTAGTCTCTGATGTTGTTACGTTGAATGTGGCTAGTGTCTGATCGTGCCTATGAATAGCTACTACAGGTCTGATGTGCTAGTTAGAAACCCTAACAGTCTGGAGTGCTAAGTCTGATGTGCCTATGTAAAACAGTCAAAATCATCCTGGATGTGCTTATACAAGGTCTGATTGCCTACTGATATATAATACAGTCGGATGGTCTAGCAATGACACTGATTTGCTGCTA
>NW_019943445.1:130181-132567 GCF_002910315.2 Salvelinus sp. IW2-2015 | reverse complement strand
AATTTTGGCCCATTCCTCCTGCACGAGCTGTGTAACTAGTCAGATTTGTGCTCCTTGCCCGCACATGCTTTCAGTTCTGCCCACAAATTTTCATAGGATTGAGGTCAGGCTTTGTGATGCCACTCCAATACCTTGACTTTGTTGTCCTTAAACCATTTGCCACAACTTTGAAGTATGCTTTGGGTCATTGTCCATTTGGAAGACACATTTTGACCAAGCTTTAATCCTGACTAATGTCTTGAGAGTTTGCTTCAATATAGCTCCATAATTTTCCTCCCTCATGATGCCATCTATTTTGTGAAGTGCACCAGTCCCTCCTGCAGCAAAGCACCCCACAGCATGTGCTGCCACCCCCATGCTTCACGGTTGGATGGTGTTCTTGCGCTTGCAAAGCCTCCCCTTTTTCCTCCAAACATACGATGGTTCATTATGGCCAAACAGTTCTATTTTGTTTCATCAGAACCAGAGGACATTCTCCAAAAAGTACAATCTTGTCCCATGTGCAGTTGCTAAACATAGTCTGCTTTTTTAATGGCGTTTTGAGCAGTGGCTTCTTCCTGCTGAGCGGCCTTTCAGTTATGTCGAGTATAGGACTCGTGGGATTATAGACTTTTGTACCTGTTTCCTCCAGAATCTCACAAGGTCCTTTCTTTGTTCTGGATTGATTTGCACTTTTTGCACCAATGTACCTAATCTCATAGGAGGACAGAACTTATCTCCTTCCTGAGCGGTATGATGCTGCTGGTCCCATGGTGTTAACTTCGTACTATTGTTTGTACAGATGAACGGTACTTCAGGCGTTTGGAAATTGCTCCCAAGGATAAACCAACTTGAGGAGGATACAGTTTTGTTGAGGTCTGGCTGATTTCTTGATTTCCTTTGACATCAGCAAAGAGGCACCTGAGTTTGAAGGCTTGACATACTCAGTGTAAAGTGCACATCAGAAGCTTCTAAAGCCATGACATAATTTTCTGGAATTTTCCAAGCTGTTTCAAGGCACAGTCAACTTCTGACCCACTGGAATTATGATACAGTAAATTGTAAGTGAAATAATCTGTCTGTWAACAGTTGTTGGAAACATTACTTGTGTCATGCACAAAGTAGATGTCATAACCGACTTGCCAAAACTATAGTTTGTTAACAAGACATTTGTGGAGTGGTTGAAAAARGAGTTTTAATGACTCCAACCTAAGTGTATGTAAACTTCCGACTTCAACTGTATATTAATCGTGTCATGAACATATTGACTTTAAAATGAACAAGGAAGAGGTTTTAAATGTAGGCTATGTCTGGCATAAGCTTATTCCCACACTTTACAATAACTCTGTTGCAGTGGTCTTAGGTAGTCTCCGTATAGGTTATTCCCTCCATCGCAGCACTGCTGCCCAGATGAAGAGCTTGTGATCTCCATGCAGCACCATACACCTTTGTAAAAGCACCCCTCAGCCTCAGAAGATGCCCTTCTGGAGGCATGCAGCCAGAGTCATTATACCCTAATGTAGGACTATTTGCCTACTAGCCAAATTAAGTGCTGAGCATGATGCGTGCAACTCGTCATTCCAACATATTTGAACATTTATTTAATTATTCATTCAGGTCAGTCAGTATGTCATTCATTCAGTCTGAGTTGAAATAGGAAATAAATTAAAGAGAATAGAACAGCCTTATACATTTTTTAAAATTGAAATCCATGTGTTTAAAATATCTAAATTATCCAAAGTTCTTCAGCCTATCACTTTAATAATTCAATGTTTTAATTATGTAAATGTAAATAAAAAATAGGCCTTCAACTTTGCAATGCACTGCAATGTAGGCTATAATTTTGGTTACTGGTGTCCTGCAGAATCATTTTTTAACTCCATTTGTGCTTTAAAACTGTTTTTATTACAGGCCTCCCCTTTAAAAAAAGATCCATATACAATTACATGGCCATTAGATAATACACAACAACATGGCACATTTAGATAGCGGAATAGGCCTAGCCTAAATCATATTTACTTTCTATTTTGCAGCTCAGGAAATTATTCTTCACAAAGCTCTTCTGTGTTTTTATCATTCTCACACAAGTAATTTGCTGAAGGCCCAAGACTATACCACGCCATCTACTAGTACAACGTCATTATTGAATGCAGATCTAAGACAAACTAGACTTTTATTTTGGAAATGAAACCGGAAGCTGCAAAGCAACTKATTTCTGGGCTAGTTGCTTGATTGACTAGCCAACTTCGACTAGCTATGTTTGGTTCATGTCCTTTGCAGATGCCAKATTACTGACAAAAGTTTGTATCTATAAAAAAGATCTGTAACCGAGTGAATGGAGACGTTAAGTAAAAATGTAATGTGTAAATGTTTATTCATAGTCTTAACAGATCTAATTTAATGTATA
>NW_019943445.1:121292-123685 GCF_002910315.2 Salvelinus sp. IW2-2015 | reverse complement strand
CAAACATTAAATTATAACAATACATTTATCTTCATCTAGGATCGTAAGTAAAGCCATGGCAAAGAAACATGACAAACTCTTTATTGTTTTATTGGTCAAAGCTTTGAGGATCTTAGAAGAACTCCTGTTGAACCTCACTTTTTAACAGTAAACATGCAATTTTCACCTGTTCCACCGCAAACTGTCATTCTCAGATCRCAGACACCGCAGGCTCCCAGCTACTATCTCATCAACGCAACTTTGATATTATCCCACCCCTGGTTAGCCACCACTGCCTTAAAAAGCCACACCTAACACAATATCTGCCAATTAATTTCCAGCAATATTGCCCCTGTCTGTCTGTGTGGTGCATGCATTTGTCTATCACTGTAGCCAGTTAATGTGATAACCATCTTGTTGGTTGACAGAAATACTTTCCCCAAAACCTTGTTTGCAAACTTTGAAATTACAAAAAATTACATACAAAAAAACATTTGTTAGTTTTCTTTCAAACCCCCCCAAAAATGGTCTTCTGATGTGATTTAATCATTGACATGGACTCAACACATCCAATTTCGTGGGTTTTCTATGAACAATTGTAATTTTGAGAGGTAGAAAAATATCTATCTTAAACCGGGAAAAATTTAACTGAGAAAACAACATTTGGGAAAATATAAAACATAATTTGGGGAAAAAATCACAGATTTTATAGAATGTAACTGTGTACTGTTTTGGCCGAGTGAAAGTACAAACACTTCCCACGTTCGAATACACACACAAGAGACAACCCACATCAAAGCGTTCCTCCAAAACCCAAATCTCATTCTCAGTCGCATTTCCTAATGAGGAGAATTGAAACCGAGGCTAGTCAGGAAGTTCAGCCCCCTTTTAAAGGCAACTGCATCATGAACTTTACCAAGTACCAAGACATCTTAGACAAAGACTTGATTTACTCTGCCAGGAGTCGATCTTCCCAAGCACTAATCAAAATCCACAAAGAAATGGTTAACTGACCACAAAATTTACATTTTGCAATGGCCATCTCAGTCTCCGTACTTGAACCCCATTGAAAACATGTGGTTTGAATTGAAGATGGAAGTCCAMAAGTGCAGACAAAGGATATCAAGGATCTGTCATGACTCTGTATTGAGGAATAGTGTAAGATCCCTCCCAACGTGATCTTCTCATAAAACATTTTAGAAAAAGGCTCAGTGTCGTTATCCTCGCAAGAGGAGGTTGCTGGATTATTGAAAACAGAGTTGCCAATAATTAATACCTCCATGTTTTTTCATATTTTTTTAATACTTGTTTGAAACATCTCTTTCTCTGAGCAGTTGCATTACTATAAATAATATAAATTCCCCATTGTTGAACTCAGTATCTGTATTATTTATTATATACAGTATTTTTTTTCTAATTTTTATCAAGGGTTCCAATAACTATGGATCCCAATATATGTCTTGAGGCAGATTAGGTTAGATGAGGTTATACTTCATGGAGTTATACTTCAAGTTTTATAACACTTTTCATAAACTGAATGGTTTATGAAACTGAATATTTGAAATTGGTGTATGGTATCCTCGTTCTTTATTGTAAAGATACTTCTTTATCACTTATGGCAAGGGCTTTGACTATGACCCTGTACACACTCAAGTTTTATTGCACAAAAATAATTAGTGCTGTGGAGACAGCCAAATGGTTGTGTCCAGTACATTTTTTGTGCAGACAAACTGTCCATTGTATCACCAACACATGGGTTACATCACATTAAATGTGTCAAATTTGCCTCACCTTCCCCTATATTTGCCTCACCAAATTTGCCTCACCTTCCCCTATATTTGCCTCACTAAATTTGCCTCACCTTCCCCTATATTTCTATAGGTTCATCTTTAAACCATCTTGCAAATATGGTGTGTAGAGAAATTCCTATTTTCTACTGCTCTATTTGTCATATTGCTTAATCTTTTTCACATAGTCTTTATTTTCTGTGTGTTTATTTCATAGAGTCCAGCTCTGTGTTTGTGCTGAAGGGACAGGACGTTCGCCTGGATGTCCAGGAAAATGTTCAACTGAAAGAGTTTGAGGTTTTTAAGTGGAGCTTCGGATCAGCCAATATTGTAAGATGCACTGACACATTGTCAGTGAGAGTGTCTCCTGAGTACAACAACAGGGTTGAGTTTTATAAGGGAAACTTCTCTCTGCTACTGAAGAACCTACAGCAAAATGACAGTGGACCTTATTCTGCAGTAGTGAGTGGTGACAAAGAAAAAAATATTATTGTATTGCTGTTAGTTCTCCAAGGTATGTTTGACTAGTTTTTCTAATTTATTATAACGTGACACAGTTACAGTATCAATCAATAGAGCTAAACATGGTGTACAGGTTAAATGCATATTCATTAGTACTCTAGCTCC
>NW_019943445.1:118576-120761 GCF_002910315.2 Salvelinus sp. IW2-2015 | reverse complement strand
CACACACACACACACACACACAGGGTGTAGTGATATTGATGTCGCTGTATTTCCAGAACAAGGGGTGATGGCGAACTACAACTATGCTTTCAAAGTCGGGGCACCTGTCGTAGCTGGATTCATTGCCCTGATTGGTTTTGTTTTTTGTCGAAAGCAAAACAAACGTAAGCTCACTGCTGCTGCTGCTGCTGAATCCTATTACAGTAAATTCATTATATTAATTAAACTATTGTGAAAACTGTGACGATTTCACATTATTTATATACTGTACATTCAGAGCGACTCTGAAGATCTTTTTTATTTTTTATTATTGGTACAGTCACTTCATTATATTAAATAAACTATTGTGAATACTGTTGATAACAGGCTGTAATGATTTCACATTATTTATATATACTCATAGCAACTCTGAAGATCTAACTTTTAAATGTTTTTGTGGTTGATTTCTCGGTGGCAAAGAGGACGTCATAAACACAGATTATGCTACAGTTGGGGTAAGATATTTAACATCACTGATAATGTTGTTAGTGGAAAACATGTCAATTCCAAATGAACAATAAAGGCATCTTAGTTTCAAGTGTAAATGTAGAGCATTGAACAGCTACTGAGAAATATTTAATTTTATTCTCCAGACTCCAGATAACGGTCAAGCAGGTGGTGAAGAGCAGGCGTCTCCAGGTCCAACATCACCCACCATCTACAGTACGGTGGGACTACCCCAACCCCAGCCCGTGACCCACCAGCCTGTGGACCTACCCATGACCCCATGACCTCCATGCCTTTTAAAGGCAATGTTCCCATGTTCGTGTAGACAATAAAATAAAAATGGTCACATGCTTCGTAAACAACAGGTGTGGACTAACAGTGAAATGCTTACTTACAGGCCCTTCCCAACAATACAGAGAGAAAGAAAATAGAGAAATAATAGAAAAGTAAAAATCCTGTGAATGAATAAATAAATAATAAAAACACCATGAGTAAAGATAACTATATACCCGGGGTACCAGTACCCAGTCGATGTGCTGGGGTACAAGGTAATTGAGGTAGATACAGTATGTACATATAGGTAGGGGTAAAGTGACAGACAATAAAACAGGAACAGCAGCATGTGTGATGAGTCAAAAAAGGGTCAATGTAGATTGTCGTGGTAGCTATTTAACTATTTAGCAGTCTTATGGCTTGGGGGTTGAAGCTGTTCAAGGTCCTGTTGGTTCCAGACTTGGTGCATTGGTACCGCTTGCCGTGCGGTAGCAGAGAGAACAGCCTATGACTTTGGTGGTTAGAGTTTTTGACAATTTTTAGGGTCTTCCTGATACTGCCTGGTATAGAGGACCTGGATCGCAGGGAGCTCGGCACAAGTCATATACTGGGCCATACGCACTACCCTCTGTAGCGCCTTGCTCTCAATTGTGCATCTGTATAACTTTTTGAGGCTCTGAGGGCCCATGTCAAATCTTTTCAGCCTCTGGAATGGGAAGAGGCGTTGTGGTTCCCTCTTCACGACTGTGTTGTTGTATTTGGACCATGATATATCCTTAGTGATGTGGACAACAAGGAACTTGAAGCTCTCAACCCGCTCCACTACAGCCCGTCGATATGAATGGGGGTGTGCTCACCCTCCGTTTCCTGTAATCCTGTATCTTACCTCATTTGCACTCACTGTATATATACTTTTTGTTTTCTTTTGTTCTACTGCATTATTGACTGTATTTTTTGTTTATTCCATGTGTAAATCTGTGTGGTTGTATGTGTCGAACTGCTATGCTTTATCTTTGCCAGGTCGCAGTTGTAAATGAGAACTGTTCTCAACTAGCCTACCTGGTTAAATAAAGGTGAAATAAAAAAATCCACGATCAGCTACAGTAGGGAGAACAAGTATTTGATACACTGCCGATTTTGCAGGTTTTCCTACTTACAAAGCATGTAGAGGTCTGTAATTTTTATCATAGGTACACTTCAACTGCGAGAGACGGAATCTAAAACAAAAATCCAGAAAATCACATTGTATGATTTTTAAGTAATTAATTTGCATTTTATTGCAAGACATAAGCATTTGATACATCAGAAAAGCAGAACCTAATATTTGGTACAGAAACCTTTGTTTGCAATTACAGAGATCATACGTTTCCTGTAGTTCTTGACTAGGTTTGCACACACTGCAGCAGGGATTTTGGCCCACTCCTCC
>NW_019943445.1:104186-117596 GCF_002910315.2 Salvelinus sp. IW2-2015 | reverse complement strand
GTGTCTTTTATACAGGTAACAGGTTCAAACAGGTGCAGTTAATACAGGTAATGAGTGGAGAACAGGAGGACTTCTTAAATAAAAACTAATAGGTCTGTGAAAGCCAGAATTCTTACTGGTTGGTAGGTGATCAAATACTTATGTCATGCAATAAAATGCAAATTAATTACTTAAAAATCATACAATGTGATTTTCTGGATTTTTGTTTTAGATTCCGTCTCTCACAGTTGAAGTGTACCTATGATACAAATTACAGACATCTACATGCTTTGTAAGTAGGAAAACCTGCAAAATCGGCAGTGTATCAAATACTTCTTCTCCCCACTGTATGTCTTACTCATGTAGAGGGAGAGATTGTTGTCCTGGCATCACACTGCTAGGTCTCTGACCTCTTCCATATAGGCTGTCTCATCATTACAGACTGGGTCAGGGAGAGGTTGAAAATGTCAGTGAAGACCAAGGGTTGGAACCGGTTCAGGGAACAGAAGTGAGAACCGCATTTTTCCAGTCCCACAAAAATGTTAACAAATCACTTACGTAAAATCCTCACTCTGTCACTCAGTGTCTGCCTGCCAGCTGGAAATCTTTACCAGTGTGTATGTATATGTAACGATAGTCTTCGTCCTCCTCATCGGAGGAGTAGGAAATGTTGGACCAATACGCAGCGTGGTGAGTATTCATTTTTATTTGAATACTTTCAATCAAGAACGAAAACAATAAACGAAGACGCAACAGTCCCAAAATAGTGAACACTAAACATAGGAACACACGAACAGGAACAATCACCCACAACACAAAACAGGCTACCTAAATATGGTTCCCAATCAGAGACAATGACAAACACCTGCCTCTGATTGAGAACCATATCAGGCCAAACGACAAACCCAACATAGAAACACAAAACATAGATAACCCACCCAACTCACGCCCTGAACATACTAAAACAAAGAAAATACAAAAGAACTATGGTCAGAACGTGACAGTATATGTAGGCTACCTGCCCCTCCCCTCTAAAGCATAGGTTACTGTAGCCTACTGACGTTACAAGCGTAATTCAGAAATTAAGGAAAGATGTTTAATTAGAGAAGAATGGATTCACTTTTTCAGCGCTTTTATCACGTTTCACATTGAATTTCTGAACTTCAAAAACGTATAAGATGTGTGTTTAATTCTAGTGCTGCTCGGCACACACAAGCTAACGTTTGCTCTTGTCCAACGTTAAACCAACTTGGAAGTTCAAAGACATTTAAAGTTCCTCGCAGAAGCCGCTCCTCCGTAGGTATAATTCTATGGAACTAATTTAGATAATGCATGTCTTAACAAGATGCCCAGTGCTTCAAGGCAAGCTTCCTGCATTCTTTTTCCTCGCCCTCAAAATTTCAGTTCCATCTCGCGCCCTTCACTGTGACTGGCAGCACAGTGTGTTTGTCTTTCATTATGATTAAGCCATGCTGTTATGGCAAAATACAATTTGATCTGAATGACCTTCCTATACAGATTAAATCGCTTACCCGCTCCACATCAAGCTGCTCTATCTGCACTGATTGTTGAAGTAATTTAATGTCAAGCAAAATGTATATTTCAGAGGTTTGAAAAGGAACTAAAAACCTGTTTTTGCTTTGTCATTATGGGTTATTGTGGGTAGATTGATGAGGGGAAAAAACAATTTAATCAATTTTAGAATTAGGCTGTAACGTAACAAAATGTGTAAAAAGTCAAGGGGTCTGAATACTTTCCAAATGCATTGTACGCTCCATGGGAGCAACCAATGTCTTAGACTATTAGACCAATAGAAAATTCCCAGTTGTACTGAGGGCAAACACTGGTTTTGAAGTTTAAAGGTGGTATTACCTCATCACGAGACCATGACCGGCTCATGTCCGTTACACAAACACAGAAGGCATTTAGCTCCTCTGGTTGGCTCGCATCACTGGGCAGCTCACGGCTGGGTTTACCTTTGTAATCCATGATGGTTTGCAAGCCCAGCCGCATCAGACGAGCGTCAGAACCGGTGTGGTAGGATTCGTCCTTAGTCCTTTACTGACGCTTTGCCAATTACACACAATGGTTATATGTGGACAGGCAAATGGCATCTCAGGGGAACACTATACCGCTACATTTAACACACACACACACCACACACACACACACCACAACACACACACACGACACACACCCACCACACCACCACCACACACACACACACACACACACACACACCACACAACACACACACCACACACACACACTCCGACACACACACACTCCGACACACCAGAACTTCCGACACACACACAACACTCCGAACACACATCCACACACACTCCGAACCACACACCACACACACTTCCGACACACACAACACTCCGACACACACACATTCCCGACACACACACACATTCAGACATACACTATGACACACACATTCAGACACACACACTACGAACACACATTCAGACACACACATATCCAAATAGAAACACGCAGAATAAATTCACTTACACAATAGTGAAGGGTTAACCTTTTACTGCAGTGGGCTAAATCAGGGTCACACAGAGTGTTTCTTGGTAGTCTTAAACAAATCTACATTTAAAAGTATACACCTCACGCACATGGTTATGGGCTTAAAACAGAAGAAACCTGTACCATGTCAGATATAGAGTTGACATGAATTACATTTTTAGTTTCCATCCCAATAATACACTTTATATACAACACAGAAGTGTATGAAAATTAACAAAACTGTTTGAGATAGAAACATCGGACTTTCGTCATAAATAAATGTTTATTTATTATGAAATTCAGAAAAATATGAATAACATTCCACCATGAGGCCACTAAAGGGCGATACGGTTATTTGACTGAAGGAAAGGTCTACTGCATGCCTGCATGACTGTAAGTCATTTTGAATAAAAGTCTCCTCAATAGATTATATTATTTATGAACAAGTGATTAAACGATTAAAATACATGAATGACCAGAAGTGACATGTAGCTAAATATAGGTTTGAATGAGTACATAGGGCTGTTTAGACAGGCAGCCCAATTCTGATATTTTCTCCACTCATTTTACTTTTTACCAGTCACATCAGATCTTATCACATCAGACATTTTTCAGAGCTGATTTGATTGGTCAAAAGACCAATTAGTGGAAAGCAATACCAGAATTGGGCTGCCTGTCTAAACGCAGCCAAACAGAGAATTTTTGTAGAAAGGAAGATTTGTTGTTGGTGTCGAACCGGGTAGCTGTCACTGAGAAAATACTTCTCTATGGCTCAACAGCTTTTATTATTTTTGTTTTATATATAATATATATAATTGTTTTATTATTTTTGTTTTTTTTGCCCTTGATTATTGTATTCCTTTGAGTTGTTTTAAAGATAATATTTAGAAGGAATCATTAGGATCTCTTTATTGAAAAGTATTTTCAAAGTCATTTTGTAGTTTTCTTTTTACTCTGAGAACCATTTCACCAATACCGTATTGTAGTTTTAAAAGGTAAGACCTTTTTCTTTTTTTAGTTGTAATAGACATAAACTGTGTTGTCACGATCGTCTTTAGGAGAGAGAGAGGACCAAGGCGCAGCGTGTGCAAAATACATTCTCTTTTATTAGAGAAAGGAAAAAACACGCAACGAACACTATAACAAAACGAAACAAAACAACAACAATACAACAAACGATCGTGAAGCTATAAACGTAAGTGCACACACAAGCTACAAACATAACAACATAGACAATTACCCACAACCCCAATGCCTATGACTGCCTTAAATATGGCTCTCAATCAGAGACAATGAACCACAGCTGCCTCTAATTGAGAACCAATCTAGGCAGCCATAGACATACAAACACCTAGACACTGACCCATTACCCTACAAAACCCCTAGACATACAAAAACACATACATTCCCATGTCACACCCTGACCTAACTAAAATAATAAAGAAAAACAAAGAATACTAAGGCCAGGGCGTGACATGTGTATTGTGTCCTATAGTGATGTGAGCTAAAGGAAGCTAAATAATGTCATATACATGTATCTACATTTATCATGCTTGTGTATTTTTTTGATTAAACAAGGACTATTTATGCATGTCTGGAATCTTGAATCAAACTCAGTTTTGTTGTTCAGGACCCTTTGTCATCAGTGAATGTTGTTTTAAGTAAGGTTCTTATTAGGTTATTAATTGAAGACTTTATTTGGTTGGTAACTGAATAAGGATCTGGAATTCTGGATAAATGAACCCTAGACCCATCTAATTGTCACGAATCCGCCGAAGTGGTTCCTCTTCCTGTTCGGGCGGCGCTCGGCGGTCGTCGTCGCCGGCCTACTAGCCGCCCGATCCCCTTTTCTGTTTCAGTTAGTTTTGTCTGATTAGTATCACCTGTTTCTTGTTTGGGTTTTGTTTTGTGCTATTTAAACCCGGTATGCCCGCCTGCTTTTGTGCGGGCTTGTTTTTCTGTTTCTGTGTGTGATTTAGTGGATTCCTTTTTCCGGACGGTTTCGTCCTGTTTTTGGACGTGTATTCTGCGCCCTGTGTTTGGCGTGACCGTTACTCTGTTCCTGGAAAAATACCCACGTTTGCATTAACTCTACTCTCTGCGCCTGACTCCTCAACCCTAGAAGCCGTGACACTTATTGAACTATACCATTAGGAATCGGATAAGGATTTCATCTGAGATTTAGCCAGCCAAGAGAGATTATCGTTTGCTCTGGAAGCTCTTGCATAACACAGAAAGTTGGAAAATGAGTCGGGGAGCATAACCCTAGGCTCTGAGGAAGTAAATCCTTATCGCTAGGGTTTATAGTAACATCCCTTAGCTGTGTCTAGCCTCTTTAATGAGGTTGATCAATCATTACAGGCCCGCTTGAACAAGGAATAACAGATTGTTCTTGGGATAGGCAGATTCGATTGAGTATTAGTTTTAAGGGCGGAGAGGGATTGTAGTTTTGACATAGGTCCGGAGAGCAAGATTTTGACAGTATAGTTACATCATTGCAACAACCTTGGTTGACGTAGAAGCACTTTGAAGAGGAAGAAACCAGGGAATGGGGTCCTCGCCTTCTGAAACGCACAAGAGCCCCGGCGCACCTCCCCCTCCTTCTCCATGGCCAAGAAATAGTATTCAGCAGTATATTGTCGGATGAGGACTGAATTTCATGACGAAAACCAACTGGCAATGTGTCCTTAATATACAGTAGCTCATTCCGGGTGAAATAAATTTGCTTGCATATAAAAACAAATATATATAAAAAAACACATTACAGTGCATTTGGAAAGTATTCAGGCCCGCTTGGAGTTTGCCAAAAGGCACTTAAAAGATTCTCAGAGCATGAGAAACAAGATTCTCTGGTCTGATGAATCCAAGACAGAACACTTTGGCCTGAATGTCACATATGAAGGAAAACCTTGCACCATCCCTACGGTGAAGCATGGTGGTGGCAGCATCATGATGTGGGGATGTTTTTCAGCGGCAGAGGTTAGTCAGGATCGAGGCAAAGATGAACGGAGCAAAGTACAGCGAGATCCTTGATTCTCCAGAGTGCACAGGACCTCAGACTGGAGCGAAGGTTCAACTTCCAATTGGACAACAGCCCTAAGCACACAGCCAAGACAACGCAGGAGTGACTTCGGGACAAGTCTCTGAATGTCCTTGAGTGGCCCAGCCAGAGCCCAGACTTGAACCCAATTGAACATCTCTGGAGAGACCTGGAAATAGCTGTGCAGCGACACTCCCCATCCAACCTGATAGAGATTGAGAGGATCTGCAGAGAAAAATGGGAGAAGATCCCCAAATACTGGTGTGTGTCAATGGTGGGTGTAACTGGTGCATGGAAGTCAGGCGCAGGAGAGCAGAGATGAGTGAACAAAGAAGCACTTTACTGAGGCAATAGTAAGAACAGAACGCAACCACGTCACAAAAACAAATGCCCAAAGAACAAGTGAGGCAGCACAAAGTACAACAACCAAGTACAAAGTACCGGCTGCCACAAATCACGGGTACAAATAAAACCCGGCGCAAACCAGCCGGAAGCGTGCCAACCCAGACAATAAACAATACCCCACACAGATGGAGGGCTAAATACACATAGTAATCATGAGGAGATGTAAACCAGGTGTGTGGGAAAACAAGACAAAACAAATGGAAAATGAAAGGTGGAGCGGCGATGGCTAGAAGACCGGTGACGTCGACCGCCAAACGCCGGCCGAACATGGAGAGGGACCGACTTCGGCGGAAGTCGTGACTGTACCCCCCCCTTGACGCGCGGCTCCAGCCTCGGGGATGACCCAGAGAGCGAGGTGCAGGGCGATCCGGATGGAAACGATGGAACTCCAGCAGCATTGAAGGTTCCAATACGTCCTCCACCGGGACCCAGCATCTTTCCTCCGGACCGTACCGCTCCCAGTCCACGAGGTACTGAAGGCCCCTCGCCCGACGCCTCGAATCCAGTATGGAGCGAACGGAGTTCAGTCTCCTCAGGACTTTAAATGGCCCCACAAACCGTGGCCCCAGCTTCCGGCAGGGCATGCGGAGCGGCAGGTTTCGGGTCGAGAGCCAGACCCGGTCCCCCGGTGCGAACACCGGGGCCTCACTGTGGTGGCGGTCTGCTCTTGCTTTCTGGCGCAGCACGGCCCGCTGGAGGTGAACATGGGCGGCGTCCCATGTCTCCTCCGCACGCCTGAACCAGTCGTCCACCGCAGCCGCCTCAGTCTGACTCTGATGCCAAGGCGCCAGAACCGGCTGATACCCCAGTACGCACTGGAAGGGGGAGAGGTTAGTGGAGGAGTGGCGAAGCGAGTTCTGAGCCATCTCGGCCCTGGGCACGAACGCCACCCACTCCCCCGGCCGGTACTGGCAATAAGACCGCAGAAAACTACCCACATCCTGGTTCACTCTCTCCACCTGCCCATTACTCTCTAGGTGAAAACCCGAGGTCAGGCTGATCGAGACCCCCAGACGATCCATGAACACCCTCCAGACCCTCGAAGTGAACTGGGAACCCCGACCAGACATTATATCCTCAGGCACCCCGTAGTGCCGGAAGACGTGCGTAAACAAGGCAGTCTGTAGGGCCGTAGGGAGTCTGTAGGGCCGTAGGGAGACCGGGCAGAGGGAGGAGACGACAGGACTTAGAGAAACGATCCACAACAACCAGGATCGTGGTGTTACACTGTGATGGGGGAAGATCGGTAAGGAAATTGATCGACAGGTGCGACCATGGCCGTTGTGAAATGGGTAAGGGGTGCAGCTAACCTCTGGGCAGGTGCCTAGGAGCCTTACACTGGCTGGGCGCACACCTAGCAGGAGGAAACATAAACCCTCACGTCCTTGGCCAAGGTGGGACACCAGTACTTCCCACTAAGAAGGCTCTGAGGGTTTGACCGATTCCGGGATGACCAGAGGAGGGTGACATATGGACCCAATAGATCAACCGGTCACGGACAGCAGACGGAATGTACAGATGCCCAGCGGGACACTGGAGGGGAGCGGGCTCTGCACATAACGCCCGCTTAATGTCCGCATCCAGCTCCTCCACACTTCCGGTGCCACCAGGCAGGAGGCCGGGAGTATGGGGGTGGGATCCATGGGCCGCTCCTCTGTGTCATACAGCCGGGACAATGCGTCTGCCTTCACATTCTGGGAACCTGGTCTGTACGAAAGGGTGAAAACAAAACGGGTGAAAAACATGGTCCACCTTGCCTGGCGAGGGTTCAGTCTCCTCGCTGACCGGATGTACTCCAGATTGCGGTGGTCAGTCCAGATGAGAAAAGGGTGTTTAGCCCCCTCAAGCCAATGTCTCCACGCCTTCAAGGCCTTGACTACAGCCAACAGCTCCTTGTCCCCCATGTCATAGTTTTGCTCCGCCGGGCTGAGCCTCTTCGAGAAGAAAGGCACAGGGGCGAAGCTTCGGTGGCGTACCCGAGCGCTGAGAGAGCTCCGCTCCTATCCCAGCCTCGGACGCGTCCACCTCCACTATGAACGCCAAAGAAGGATCCGGATGGGCCAGCACGGGCGCCGAGGTAAACAGAGCCCTTAGTTGCCCAAAAGCCCTGTCCGCCTCAACTGATCACCGTAGACATACAGGACCCCCTTCAGCAGTGAGGTAATGGGAGCAGCCACCTGAACAAAACCCCGGATATATCTCCGGTAGTAATTGGCAAACCCTAAAAATCGCTGCACCTCCTTTACCGTGGTGGGAGTCGGCCAATTATGCACGGCTGAAATGAGGTCACTCTCCATCTCCACCCCTGATGTGGAAATGCGATACCCTAGGAAGGAGACGGCTTGCTGAAAGAACAGGCATTTCTCAGCCTTGACGTACAGGTCATGCTCCAACAATCGTCCAAGTACCTTGCGCACCAAAGACACATGCTCGGCACGTGTAGCGGAGTATACCAGAATGTCATCAATATACACCACTACACCCTGCCCGTGCAGGTCCCTGAAAATCTCGTCGACAAAGGATTGGAAGACTGATGGAGCATTCATCAACCCGTACGGCATGTCGAGGTACTCATAATGCCCTGAGGTGGTACTAAACGCCGTCTTCCACTCGTCTCCCTCCCGGATACGCACCAGGTGGTATGCGCTCCTGAGATCCAGTTTTGTGAAGAAGCCCGCCCCGTGCATTGACTTAATCACCGTGGCGATAAGAGGTAGCGGGTAACTGTACCTCACCGTGATTTGATTTAAGGGATTCAGAGACATGTCTCCATAGCCATCATCTCCGCTTGCGACAGGGGATACACGTGACTCCTGGGAAGTGCAGCGTCTACCAGGAGATTTATCGCACAATCCCCCCGTCGATGAGGTGGTAATTGAGTCGCCTTATTCTTACAGAAAGCGAGAGCCAAATCGGCATATTGTGGAGGGATGCGCACGGTGGAGACCTGGTCTGGACTTTCCCCCGTGGTAGCATCAACGGAAACCCCTACACACCTCCCCGAGCACTCTCGCGACCACCCCGTGAGTGCCCTCTGTTGCCATGAAATAGATGGGTTATGATGAGCTAACCAGGGAAGGCCCAGTACCTGGAAGAGGCACTCACCCGCCGCTCTACCCTCGGGTGGATGGTCGAAGACCGCCCGGAAACTGTGAGGCACGAGATGAGGACGGACACCCTCTTCCTTCCCGAGGGATCTGGGTAAACGGTGTTTAGATATAGGTCCAGCTGTAACAGGAATCCCTGGCACCGTGCCGCCGTCCCATCATACTCCCCGGCAAGGGCGAGACACATCCCACTTGGACCAGTTGCAGAAGGAGTGAGTAGTGGAGGTTCGGGTTGCGTTGTTGAACGCTCTGGTGGACCTCCCTGTCTCTCCCAACGGTCCAGGGTCTGGATAACTTGATCGATGATGGCGCCGAGATTGTGGAGTATGTTCGAGTGAAACACGAAACGAACACTTATAACAAAACTAAACAAAACAACAAACGACCGTGAAGCTACAAACGTAAGTGCAATACAAAAGCTACAAACGTTCTACATAGACAATTACCCACAAAACCCAATGCCTAGGGCTGCCTTAAATATGGCTCTCAATCAGAGACAATGAACCACAGCTGCCTCTAATTGAGACCAATCTAGGCAGCCATAGACATACAAACACCTAGACAAGACACTGACCCATTTAACATACAAAACCCCTAGACAATACAAAAACACATACATTCCTCATGTCACACCCTGACCTAACTAAAATAATAAAGAAAACAAAGAATACTAAGGCCAGGGCGTGATAGTACCCCTCCCCCAAAGGTGCGGACTCCGGCCGCAAAACCTAACACAGAAGGGAAGGGTCCGGCGTGGGCCTTCCTATGGCGGCGGCTCGGGTGCAGGACGTGACCCCCACTCCACCATTGTCAATACCAGCTTTGGTGTCTCTGGTAGATCCTGGCTGACTGGCGGCTCTGGCAGATCCTGGCTGGCTGGCTTTCGGCTTGCTCATGGTGGCTGGGACTCTGGCTGCCTCATGGCTGGCTGGCGACTCTGGCTGCTCATGGCTGGCTGGCGACTCTGGCTGCTCATGGCTGGCTGGCGACTCGGCTGCTCATGGCTGGCTGGCGACTTGGCTGCTCATGGGCTTGGCTGGCGGTCTGGCTGCTCCTGGCTGCTGCAGGCTCGGCTAGACTCATGGCTGCTGCGGCTCTGGCAGATCCTGGCTGAACTGGCCGGCTCTGGCAGATAGCTGCTGCGCTTCGAGTCCGGTCGGACGGCTCTGGAAGATCCTGGCTCTTTGAGGCTCTGGCAGATCCTGGAGGACGAACGGCATCTGGACGGCTGCGGACGAGGACCGGCGGCAATTCTTAAGCCTCGGACGTAGCGGGCGGCGTCAGATGGCGCTGGGCAGACGGATGGCTCAAATGCGCCTCGCGGCAGAGACGGCATGGTATGGGCGAAGTAGGTAGCGCTGGTCGGGCTGGGCAGAGCGGATGGCTCAGATGCGCCGCTAGGGCAGAACGGGTGGCTCTCAGATCGGCAGTGGGCTAGCATTGCTCAGAGAGGTGACCAGCTGCAGGCACGGCATTCTACGGGCGCTGTGCGACGCGAGCAGTGCGGGCGGCGTTGGGCAGACGGCGTACTCTGACCTGCTGAGGCGCACGAGTGGCGGCTGGGTTGTGGGTGCGAGATGGTGGGTACCAAAGGAGCGGGAGACACGCACCATCAAGGCTAGTGGGGACTACTGAACAAGGAGAGGAGAGGCCGATTTCGGTTAGAAGTCGTTGAATACGCAGGCAAACAGATGCTCCTTGTCCTCAGCTGAGAGCCCGTTGATCCCCGTTCTTTATTTAACTGGGCTGAGAGTATTTGGGTTTACATTTTTTACAACAGATACAAGATGTTTGTTGTACTCCGAGCAAGCTTCCAGGCTTCGGTAGAGGTTTTAACAGATGAACTGCAGAGGACAACACTACTGGTCCGCCTACTGCAGTTGTTCAAAGTAGCAAAATAAAGCTCCGGCAAATTTCTTCAGTCACTTGGGTATTATGCGCCTTGAATTCCCAGTGCTGAGCAAACGAGTCAATGTCCATCTGTTACAGTTCTATCCTGAAGAGGGTAGAGGAAGGGGTGGGTTTTCATTTTTGGCTGCATCTCAAGTCAGCACCCTATCCCATAATATGCACTTTTTGACCAGAGCCCTATTCTACATAGTGGCACTACTTTTGACAAAACATTTTCCCTACATAGTGCTACTAACTTTGACCAGAGCTATTCCCTACATAGTGCACTAATTTGACCAGAGCATTTTCTACATAGTGCACTACTTTGACCAGAGCCATATGTTCCTACATAGTGCACTAACTTTTTGGACCAGAGCCCTATTGCCCTACATATGGCACTACTTTTTGACCAGAGCCAATCCCTACATTTGTGCACTACTTTTGACCAGAGCTATTCCGTACATAGTGCACTATTTTTGACGAGCCCTATTCTCCATAGGTGCACTACTTTGACCAGAGCCATTTTCCCTACATAGTGCACTACTTTTGACCAGAGCCCTCATTTCCCTACATAGTCACTACTTTTGACCAGAGCCATAGTTCACTATAGTGCACTACTTTATGGACCAGAGGCATATTCCTTACATAGTACTACTTTTGACCAGAGCCTATGGTGCTTAAAGATCTCATAGAGATGGAAAAAATCTAATGTTTAATGCACTGCCCTTTAACCCTTTAAAGTGGTTTTCATTGGCTTGCTCTCTTAGTGCAAATGGGAGACAAAAGTCCGGCAATAAACATAGATAACACTGTTAGACATTTTGGGGGAATTATTATGTGAGGATTAAATCAGTGGACCAGGTCATGATTTCTTGAAGCTTGGCACCCAAACCTCCTGTCTTGACAGCAAACCCTCTGTATCTTTTCAAATATTTCTGCACTGCATGCATGTCCATCAATGTATTTTAAGTCTATTCATGTAAATAAGACATATATTATTCATAATCAATATTTCCCCATAATACGGAATCCTTCAATTAGCAATATATTCCAAGTCAACTTCAGAATTTAGATTATTCCCTTCATGTTAACATTTGGGGCTGGTTGTTTCCTTTTTTTCTCCCTTTTTACAGCATTTCTAAACAGGAACAACGTGAGACCTCCTGGGCCTATTGTGAACTCGCATAAGTGGTGGTGAGGAAAAGATCATGTGCATCAAGGGGTCACAGAGGAGGAAATAAGTTTCCCTCTTGTAAAACAGTTTGATAAGGTTACTAAAATGGAGGTGACTCGCAGCTTGTCAGGGACCCAACGGCTCAGGACTCACAGCCGGGCTTTCAGATGCTTTCCTTAACCCACCTTGTCTAGAGAGGAATGACCTCCATCATTACCGAGGAACAAGTCAACATGCGTTAGGAGAGAAATGCACAAAACGTGCCACTTCTGCAAGGTTTGTTTCAAGAAACATACTTCTGCTAAATATTCCTGTTTGTTTCTCTCAATCATAGACGTAGCAAGCCAGGATTCTACAATGGAAGGCTAGAGAGGATGTGAAATTTAGGTTCAGCTCGATATGGAAGTCTGGGTTTTCTCTGTAAACATTCACACCTCCTGCACAGCCCTCATCTCCACAAACAACAGCCCGATTACCAGTCCCCATTGTGTTAAAGGTCCTCAAAGCACACACTCCCTGGTCTACCAGTCACATTGTGTTAAAGTCCTTCAACGCACACACTCCCTGGGTCTACAGTCACATTGTTGTTAAAGGTCGCCTCAAGAAACCACATCCCTGGGTTCTAGCAGGTCAACATTGTGTTAAGGTCCTAAAGTCAACCACATCCTGGGTCTACCAGTCAACATTGTGTTAAGGTCTCAATAGCCAACACATCCCTGGTCTACAGTCACATTGTGTTAAAGTTCTCAAAGACACACATCCTGGGTTACCGTCAACTTGTGTTAAAGGTCTCAAGCACACATCCCTGGGTCTAACCAGTCACATTCCTGTTAAGGTCCTCAAAGCACCACATCCCTGGGTCTACAGTCATTCTGTAAAGGTCCTCCAGCATCACACATCCCTGGTCTACCAGTCATTCTGTTAAAGAACCCAAGCACAAACATACCTGGGTCTACACAAAAGTCCACATTCCTGTTAAAGTTCCTCAAGCACACACATCCCTGGGTCTACAGTCACATTGTGTTTAAAGTCTCCAAAGCACCACATCTGATGGTTGCTATCTTTTCATCGCTGCCTGCTAGCAACTGGAAAGAGCTGGACAAAACAAAACATACTCAATCTTTCATTAAAAGACTCAATCATGGACCTCTTATGACAGTTGTGGTGCTTGCGTGATGTATGTTGTCTCTACATTTTTCCTTTGTGCTGTTGTCTGTGCCGAATAATGTTTTAGTACATGTATTTTGCTGCTACGTGGTCTACATGTTGTGTGCATGTGCTATCATGCTGTG
>NW_019943445.1:98949-103710 GCF_002910315.2 Salvelinus sp. IW2-2015 | reverse complement strand
GCGGACGACACTACAGTGGTAGGCTTGATTACCAACAACGACGAGACGGCCTACAGGGAGGAGGTGAGGGCCCTCGGAGTGTGGTGTCAGGAAAATAACCTCACACTCAACGTCAACAAAACAAAGGAGATGATCGTGGACTTCAGGAACAGCAGAGGGAGCACCCCCTATCCACATCGACGGGAAGTAGTGGAGAAGGTGGAAAGTTTTAAGTTCCTCGGTGTACACATCACGGACAAACTGAATTGGTCCACCCACACAGACAGCGTTGTGAAGAAGGCACAGCGAAGGCTGAAGAAATTCAGCTTGTCACCAAAAGCACTAACAAACTTCTACGGATGCACAATCGAGAGCATCCTGTCGGGCTGTATCACCGCCTGGTACGGCAACTGCTCCGCCCACAACCGTAAGGCTCTCCAGAGGGTAGTGAGGTCTGCCACAACGCATCACCGGGGGCAAACTACGTGCCCTCCACGACACCTACACCACCCGATGTCACAGGAAGGCCATAAAGATCATCAAGGACAAAACACCACCCGAGCCACTGCCTGTTCACCCCGCTATCATCCAGAAGGCGAGGTCAGTACAGGTGCATCAAAGCAAGGACCGAGAGACTGAAAAACAGCTTCTATCTCAAGGCCATCAGACTGTTAAACAGCCACCACTAACATGTAGTGGCCGCTGCCAACTACTGACTCAACTCCAGCCACTTTAATAATGGGAATTGTGGAAATTATGTAAAAATGTATCACTAGCCACTTTAAACAATGCACTTAATATAATGTTTACATACCCTACATTACTAATCTCATATGTATAGACTGTACACTATGCCATCTACTGCATCTTGCCTATGCCGTTTGTACCATCACTCATTCATATATTTTTATGTACATATTCTTTATCCCTTTACACTTGTGTGTATAAGGTAGTAGTTGTGGAATTGTTAGGTTAAATTACTTGTTGGTTATTACTGCATTGTCGGAACTAGAAGCACAAGCATTTCGCTACACTCACATTAACATCTGCTAACCATGTGTATGTGACAAATAACATTTGATTTGATTTGATTTGATTTGATTTGATTCAGAGTTTAAAACATTTGAGCCATGTCCTTATGTTCAGGCTTGTTCATCACATTTTTACAGAACAATATGATGACTATAGAATAACAGCATGTTATTAAAGTTCATAAGAGGACATATTAAATATAGTGACTATAGAATAACAGCAGTTAAGTTCATAAGAGACAAGTACACTGAACAAAAATATAAATGCAATATGCAACAATTTAAAATGTTTTATTGTGTTACAGTTCCTATAAGGAAATCAGCCAATTGAAAGAAATTCATTAGGCCCTGATCTATGGATTTCACATGACTGGGAATACATATTGGTCACAGACACCTTACAAAAACAGGTAGGAGGTGGATCAGAAAACCAGTCAGTATCTGGTGTGACTACCATTTGCCTCATGCATTGTGACACATCTCTGTCACACAGAGTTGATCAGGCTGTTGATTGTGGCCTGAGGAAATGGGATTGTGGCCTGTCATACATGGTAATCCAGAGCATCCCAAACGTGCTCAATGAATATTAAGGCCATGGAAGTTTTCAGCTTCCAGGAATTATGTACAGATGGGGCCGTGCACTGGGGCTGTGCATTATCATGCTAAAACATGAGGTGATGGCAGCGGAAGAATAGCACGACAATGGGCCTCAGGATCTCGTCACGGTATCTCTGTGCATTCAAATTGCCTTCTATAAAATGCAATTGTCTTCGTTGTCCATAGCTTATGCCTGCCCATACCACCGCCACCATGGGGCACTCTGTTCACAACGTTGGCTTCAGCAAACCGCTCGCCCACACGACGCAATACTGTCTGCCATCTGCCCGGTACAGTTGAAACCGGGATTCATCCGTGAAGAGCACACTTCTCAGCGTGCCAGTGGCCATCGAAGGTGAGCATTTGCCCACTGAAGTCGGTTACGATACCTAACTGCCTTCAGGTCAAGACCCTGGTAAGGACGACAAGCACGCAGATGAGCTTCCCTGAGACGGTTTCTGACTTTGTGCAGAAATTATTCGGTTGTGCAAACCAACAGTTTCATCAGCTGTCCTGGTGGCTGGTCTCAGATGATCCCACAGGTGAGGAAGCCGAATGTGGAAGTCCTGGGGTGACATGGTTCCCCGAGGTCTGCGGATGTGAGGCCGGTTGGACATACTGCCAAATTCTCCAAAATTACGTTGGAGGCAGCTTATGGTAGATAAATTAAAATTAAATTACCTGGCCACAGCTCTGGTGGACATTCTTGCAGTCAGCATGCCAATTGRACGCTCCCTCAAAACTTGAGACATCTGTGGCATTGTGTTGTGTGACAAAACTGCACATTTTAGAGTGGCCTTTTATTGTAACCCAGCACAAAGCACACTTGTGCAATGATCATGCTGTTTAATCAGCTTCTTGATGTGCCACACKTGTCAGGTGGATGGATTATCTTAGCAAAGGAGAAATGCTCACTACCAGGGATGTAAACAAACACAGTCAAACTGAGCAATCGGGGAGAAGGGCCTTGATTAGGGAGGTAGCCAAGAACCRCATGGTCACGCTGACAGAGCTCCAGAGTTCCTCTGTGGCAATGGGAGAACGTTCCAGAAGGACAACCATCTCTGCAGCACTCCACCAATCAGGCCTTTATCGTAGAGTTGCCAGACGGAAGCCACTCCTCAGTAGAAGGCACATTACAGCCTGCTTGGAGTTTGCCAAAAGCCACCTAAAGATTCTCAGACCATGAGAAACAAGATTCTCTGGTCAGATGAAACCAAGATTGAACTCTTTGGCCTGAATGCCAAGCGACATGTCTGGAGACACCATCCCTACGGTGAAGCATGGGGTGGCAGCATCATGCTGTGGGGATGTTTTCAGCAGGAGGGACTGAGAGACTAGTCAGGATCAAGGGAAAGTTGAACGGAGGACCTCAGACTGGGGAGAAGGTTCACCTTCCAACAGGACAACGACCCTAAGCACACAGCCAAGACAACACAGGAGTGGCTTCGGGACATGTCTCTGAATGTCCTTGAGTTGCCCAACCAGAGCCCGGACTTGAACCTGATCGAACATCTCTGGAGAGACCTGAAAATAGCTGTGCAGCGATGCTCCCCATCCAATCTGACAGAGCTTGAGAGGATCTGCAGTGAAGAATGGGAGAAACTCCTCAAATACAGGTGTGCCAAGCTTTTAGTGTCATACCCAAGATGACTCAAGGCTGTAATCGCTACCAAAGGTGCTTCAACAAAGTACTGAGTAGGGTCTGAAGGGTCTGAATACTTATGTAAATATGATATTTCCGTTTTTTATTTTTAATACATTTGCAAACATTTTCTAAAAACCTGTTTTTGCTTTGTCTTTAGTTTGTCATTATGGGATGTTGTGTGTAGATTGAAGAGGGGAAAAAATATATTTAATCCATTTTAGAATAAGGCTGTTGTCACGTTCTGACCATAGTTCTTTTGTGTTTTCTTTGTTTTAGTGTTGGTCAGGACGTGAGCTGGGTGGGCATTCTATGTTGTGTGTCTAGTTTGTCCGTTTCTATGTATGGCCTGATATGCTTCTCAATCAGAGGCAGGTGTTAGTCATTGTCTCTGATTGGGAACCATATTTAGGTAGCCTGTTTTGTGTTGGGGTTTGTGGGTGGTTGTCTTCTGTCTTTGTGTTCATTGCACCAGATAGGACTGTTTCGGTTTTGCCACGTTTGTTATTTTGTATTTGTGTAGTGTTCACGTTATCGTCTTTTATTAAACATGTTGACACAGAACTACGCGTCTTGGTCCGATCCCTGCTACACCTCCTCTTCAGACGAAGAGGAGGAAGGCTGCCGTGACAGCTGTAACGTAAACAAAATGTGGAAGAAGTCAAGGGGTCTGAATATTTCTGAAGGCGCTGTATCATTTTCTAGTTCTGAGTCTCTACTTTTATCCAATGTGAAAAAAAACTCCATATAAATGTTGATACATAAGACCTATCGAGCGGTCGGTCATATTTTTGTCTCTGTCAGGGTTGGGCTCAATTAAGAATGAATTGAATAATCTTCATAAATTCCAATACATTTCCTGAATTTGATTGAAGTAGTTAACAGGATACCGAATAGCAATTTGCATTTGAAAGAAAGGAAATAGAATTGAATTAAGTGAAATTAAAATAATTATATTATTTTTTTATGTGTAGTCTATAGAAATATAGATATTTACATATAACATGTCATTATGCAACACAGTAAGATACACCTGCTCTTTCCATGACAGACTGACCAGGTGAATCCAGGTGAAATCTATGATCCCTTATTGATGTCACTTGTTAAATCCACTTCAATCAGTGTAGATTTTTTATTTATCTAGGCAAGCCAGTTAAAAACAAATTCTTATTTTCAATGACAGCCTAGGACAGTGGGTTACCGGCCTTGTCCAGGGCAGAACGACAGTTATTATAATATATTATTTTACCTTGTCAGCTCAGTGATTCAATCTTGCAACCTTCCGGTTACAAGTCCAACGCTCTAACCGCTAGGCTACCTGCCGCCCCAAGGGGAGGATACAGGTTAAAGAAGGATTTTAAGCTTTGAGACAATTGAGACATGGATTGTGTGTGTGCCATTCAGAGGGTGAATGGGCAATAAAAAATATTTAAGTGCCTTTGAACGGGGTATGTAGGTGCCAGGTGCACCGGCTTGTGTCAAGAATGGCAACACTCCTTGGTTTTTCAA
>NW_019943445.1:90470-94581 GCF_002910315.2 Salvelinus sp. IW2-2015 | reverse complement strand
CCTTGTAAAGTCCATGCTCCTTCTTATTTGGAAGGTGTTCTTATATTTTTACACTCAGTGGAATTGGCTATTCTAAGCACTAAGGTTAAAATAGTAAATTACCATTCTTCCAGAGAAAAGTGATGTTCTTTGGTATCTGGAATGGGACCTGTCAGAGTCTATGGCTGAGTGGAAGTTCTTTGAATTGCACTGAATTAAATTCTTCTTCCAGTCACTCAAACTGAATTAGCCCAACCTAATAGGTTTTCACAAAAAAACTTGAACATTGTCTTCCAAATGTTTAACGATGTAAACTAATCTGAAAAAAAATGGTAAAAGAGTAATGTAGACAAAAGGTGTAATCATTTCAGAGGAATGTGTAGCGCATTAGTAAGTGCTTTGTACAAAGAATACCAAGGTGAAATGGGTCCCCATACTTTGACATTTGTCTAAGAAAAAGAGAACTAGAGGAAGTACATATAACTTCCGCAAAAAAGCCACTATAGACCACGTGGAAGGTCGTTCCACGAATACAGTGCCTTTTATGTCCTGTGACATTATATGTGACATTTTGATACAACACTCAATTTAAGAGTTGGATGACACAGACCTGCTTTAAATAAACCATGTTAAAAATTCCAAAGTGTTTTTTCATTTAAATAAATGTGTTGTTTTCTCAAATCCCATTTTCGTATGTCCAAGTCCTTTTTTCCAAATTCTAGAAAGATTTTAACCCACTTAATGCAAATAAAGGACCCTATGTTTTCACCATCATTGAAACCCTAGTTATTTTGTTGCTTTGACAAGTCATTTCCAAAGATATTATTTATTCATGTGATTAGGATTCGTTTACATTTGTCTCTCAGGTTTAACCCAATGAGTCCCACTGTAACGTGGCGCGTATCCATAGATACCAACCATTAGCTGTGTATTACTGAGCTAGAGTGGTATTTGTTAGACAAGGGTGGATCCCGAAGAGGCCGGGGCCGGGTCTTTTATACAAAACGTCTGTAGAGTGGGTTGAGCACACTACACTACAGTCAGAGCGCCTGCAGACAATGATCAGCTCGGGGGAACATTGATGACATTATATCCAACTATACAGGGTTTCTGTTGCCAATGCACAAACAATCAATAAACAAAGCATACCGGACTTTGGGCACTTCAATATCATGGTTTGCATTTTCAACACCACAATAAATATAGACTATGTCAATCTGGACAAAGAGAATATACATCCATACCTTGTAGACCCAGTATAGAAGGCTTGACTTGACAATCTCTGAATGTCATTAAACATTTTGGTGTTTTGTAACAGAGGTCTCTTACCATTCATCAATTGACCTCTGCACAGTTTGAACTGCTTGATTTTATATATATATATATTATATATTTTATATATATAGTTTAGGCCTAACTCCAGAGATATGCCGGTGGCATGCTACCACACATGCATTTCTTCATGTCAAATGTCTACTGCATCAGCTATACAGATATACACATGCAGAAGGAGGGTAGATGGTTCATTTTCAATCCAAATGTTTTTGTATAAGCATTATATTGTTAGATTATAGGAGTAACTATGGTAGGCCTGAAACATTCTTCCTCACCTCAGGTTCAACTGTCGGAGTCARTGCCTTCATATCATGGGCCTTCAGTAGCTAAAGCAGCTTAATAATAGCCACAAATACAAGCAGAAGAGCGAATGTAAACCAGAGGAAAAAATGCACTWCCCTCCCCTCTGCTCTCAAAAACCACACAACCCTCCCCCCAAAAATTACACTACACAAAAAGCACTCTATTTCTGGAACGCCCCGTAATACGGAAAACCCAAATGCTCAATGCGACAATTATTTCCTATTTCTCAGACATTTGTCAAAGTATGGGGACCTATTTGCATTTCWCCATTTCCATTCTACTGACTTTTATCCATCAAGCAGGTAAATACATATTTTCAATACATCTGTATAGTGATATTGATTACATTTATTAGACATATAAACCTATAATGTGATTACAAGGTTAGTAAGTAACAGGGAGTATCATTTGGGGAGGGGCGAAATGTTGGTTCTGTCCTTATAATATATCCTTTCTCCAGAGGTGTGAACTTGTTCACTTCCCTTCATGGATTTGAAATGRCTGGTGAAAACTCAACTTAGTCAATACCAACACCTTTTTACATTTATCGGGAATAGTGAGGGAGTGCACACTTCAGGAGGAAGGAGAGATTATTGGGACGCACCCAGGGATGACAGAGGGAAGAAGTCATATGATCTAATGAATACTGAAGGTTGAAGTCACTGTTGTGATGTTGTGAATTTTACACCATTCAAGTCACTTATAAAGACTTTCATTATAATTGAAAGTATGTCATTAACTTTGGGTCAACAGTTTTTTGATSATACTGTAATTTGAAACATTATGAAGCTAAACATGTTTGTTTACAAAGCCTGAAATAATAACACAAACAAACGAGTAATATATTTTTTTATTATACTCTGAGAAAAATGTGTCAGTTAGTTAGGCTACAGGAAATTCAGCAACAGGAAGCAGCACCACAACGTCATTTGAAGAATGGAAACTTGAACTAGAAAGACAGTCACAGCACAGACTGCTATGCATAGCTCAACTCATTTACAGACATGTCTGTCAAAGTTAACCAACGGCCACTTTCTGAGCACCCAACATATAGCTATAGCGGGTCCAGAATGATTGGATCTTTGAGAAAGAGGAGCCAAAAAGACAGTAGAAAATATACAATACAAATACTCAGCTATATTCTATGCTAAAAAATAGGACATTTATATTATTGTATACTGATATTCAGAGAGAGAGATTTTGTTTAACAAGTAATAAAAAAATACCAAAAACATAGGGGTCAAAATGATTGTCACCCCTGTTTTCAATACTCCAGCACCCTCCCCTTGTGAGGATAACGATACTGAGCCTTTTTCTAAAATGTTTTATGAGATTGAAAAACACATTGGGAGGGATCTTTTCCCTCATATCTATAAAAAAGAGCTCTATGTTCATGTCATCTGACCATAGCATCTCCTGAAGTTTGATAAATGGCTTTGGCACTTGGATTGGAACCGGTGCTATGGTCAGATGACATGAAATTAGAGCTCTTTGGGCCACACACACCAGTGGTGGGTTTGGCGTTGAAAAACAAAAGCACATGCAGAAATGTACCTCATACCTACTGTAAAATACTGTAAGGAGGTGGATCTTTGATGTTATGTGGCTAGTTTTCTTTCACTGGTCAAGTGGCCCTCATTTTAGTAGGCTATATTTTACCGTAATGATCTGATCACACCATACAACAAGGGATGTACAGCTAACAGCGACCATATCCTTGCAAGCCAGGGCCAAATTGCCTTCTTCAAATGAGCAAAAGAACGTGATGGAATTTTTGAAAATGGAAAAGTATTCTAATTTGTTTGCATCAAATACCCTACTCCTTGAAAGTCGTGATTATGCTGCATTTAGCAAAGGCAACATGATTAATGATGATCACTGACAATCAACAGCTGCAGTGTTGCTCTTTTTATTACAAAGAGCAACATTTCATGGAATAGAGTACACATGTGAACGTTTATAGAGACAAATGCGGACACATGGAATTATTTAATTTGAATGGATGGTTGAAATGAGAGAATGGTGTGCAGATATTTTCTTATCTAAAAAGGTGGGTGAAAGTTTGCTACATTTCTCGAGCGCATAAATTATGTGTGTGTGGTGTGTATGTTCCAAAAGGCAATATGTTCCAAAATTCAAACAAAATACACCAGCGACACCATTTAGGAGGTAAAGGTTGTGAGCACAGTGTTTCTGATCGGTTCGACAATTAACTTGTAATGAATTTGTGTGGCTGCAAGGCCATTTTTAGCCAACAGCATTTTCTGCTTGGTTTCCAGAGAAATGCATTAAAAGAGAGCTATGAACTAGGCTACTACCAAGGTCTGATGATGCTTCTGACAATATAGTAAAAGATGTGTTACAGTCTGATGTGTTACAGTCTGATGTGTTATAGTCTGATGTGTTACAGTCTGATGTGTTACAGTCTGATGTGCTACAGTCTGATGTGTTACAGTCTGATGTGTTACAGTCTGATGTGTTACAGTCTGATGTG
>NW_019943445.1:75776-90445 GCF_002910315.2 Salvelinus sp. IW2-2015 | reverse complement strand
CTTCAAGTCACTTATAAAGACTTTCATTATAATTGAAAGTATGTCATTAACTTTGGGTCAACAGTTTTTTGATGATACTGTAATTTGAAACATTATGAAGCTAAACATGTTTGTTTACAAAGCCTGAAATAATAAACACAAACAAACGAGTAATATATTTTTTATTTATACTCTGAGAAAAATGTGTCAGTTTAGTTAGGCTACAGGAAATTCAGCAACAAGGAAGCAGCACCACAACGTCATTTGAAGAATGGAAACTTGAACTAGAAAGACAGTCACAGCACAGACTGCTATGCATAGCTCAACTCATTTACAGACATGTCTGGTCAAAGTTAACCAACGGCCACTTTCTGAGCACCCAACATATAGCTATAGCGGGGTCCAGAATGATTGGATCTTGAGAAAGAGGAGCCAAAAAGACAGTAGAAAATATACAATACAAATACTCAGCTATATTCTATGCTAAAAAATAGGACATTTATATTATTTTATACTGATATTCAGAGAGAGAGATTTTTGTTTAACAAGTAATAAAAAAAAATACCAAAACATAGGGTCAAAATGATTGTCACCCCTGTTTCAATACTCCAGCACCCTCCCCTTGTGGAGGATAACGATACTGAGCCTTTTCTAAAATGTTTTATGAGATTGGAAAAACACATTGGGAGGATCTTTTCCCCATATCTATAAAAAAAGAGCTCTATGTCATGTCATCTGACCATAGCATCTCTGAAGTTTGATAAATGGCTTTGGCACTTGGATTGGAACCGGTGCTATGGTCAGATGACAGAAAATTAGAGCTCTTTGGGCCACACACACCAGTGGTGGGTTTGGCGGTGGAAAACAAAAGCATATTTTGTATTTATTTTGTATTTATTTCACCTTTATTTAAACCAGAACAAGTTCTCATTTACAATTGCAACCTGGCCAAGATAAAGCAAAGCAGTTTGACACATACAACAACACAGAGTTACACATGGAGTAAAAACAAACATACAGTCAATAAAACAGTAGAAAAATAAGTCTATATACAATGTGAGCAAGTGGAGGTGAGATAAGGGAGGTAAAGGCAAAAAAAAAAAAAGGCCATGGTGGCGAAAGTAAATACAATATAGCAAGTAAAACACTGGATGGTGATTTGGCAGTGGAAGAATGTGCAAAGTCGAAATTAGACAATAATGGGGTGCAAAGGAGCAAAATAAATAAATACAGTAAGGGAAGAGCGGTAGTTGTTTTGGGCTAATATAGATGGGCCTATGTACAGGTGCAGTAACCTGTGAGCTGCTCTGACCAGCTTGTGCCCGAAGCCGGTACACTTTATGGACAACAATCCAAGCTTCAAGTGCAGGCGCGAAAATTCAAAAATCTATTTTTTTTTAATTTTAACTTTCACACATTAACAAGGTCCAATACCAGAATTTGAAAGATAAACATCTTGTTGATCCAGCCAAGCATGTCAATTTTAAAAATGTTTTACAGCGAAAAAACACCACGTATATTTAGTGTTTAGTCTCACCACCAAATACAAAAGACGTACAGACATTTTTCACAGCCACAGGTAGCTGCAGTAGCATGCACAAAGCCAACCTAACCTAACGCTAGAAACCAACCAAACTAACCTTAGAAACAACTTCCTCAGATGACAGTTCCTATAAACATGTTTTACACAATAAATCTATGTTTTGTTTGAGAAAATGTGCATATTTGAGCTATAAATCGTTTTACATTACTGCTTACCATCATTAGCTACAGTCAGAAAATAGGCACGGGAGTAGCCAGTAGTAATACAGACACCAACGTCAACTACTTAATTACTCATCATAAAAAACATTTCAGAAAAATATATTGGCTGTTATAGCAAATGAAGGGACAAAGATCTTGTGAATACAAGGCCAAATTTCGATTTTTTTCAATGGTTTACAGCGAAAACACCAACTATAGCGTTATAAGCTTACTGCAATAGCTAAACACACAACAGCGTTGATTCCAGGTTAATCGGTTCAGCCGATAGCACAGTTCGACAAGGATATATGAAATAGCATCCCACAATTGGTGCCATTACGCTTGTGATCTTACCATCAGAATGTTGTACAAGCGGGTCCTTTGTCCAGAAACCGTCTTTGTTTTGGATCCAGAACGAACTCTTTCCCTCTTGGATTTAGCAAGCACAACTGGCCATGCGGCGCTAACCTCTCCTTCTGTGAACAAATTCATACAACGCATCACGCCTAAAGTCACCGAATTAAATTTCAATAATATAATAAAACTATATTGAAAAAAACATTACTTTTAGGATGATATTGTGACATGCTAGTCAAATAAAATTTAAAGCCGGAGATTGTATTGTCGCCCATAACGACGGCTTTCGAAGGCGATCCAGGGTCCTACTTCGCCGCTTTCGAAAGAAAAAAAAATGGCTGGACCTCTCATTCCAAGATATGTATTCAATCTCTGAACAAATATAATCAACTCATTTTCTGGTCTCACTCGCGCTGACACCCAGGGGAAGGTGTTTATGACGTGTATCTATATCCTAATGACATGCCCATTTATAGACACAGCTCTTGACAGACACCTCGCTTCAGAAATCTCACTCCGGATAGGAAAAAAAAAAAAAGAAAAAAAATGGGCTGCAGAAGGAGAGTTCTGTTCACTTAGAGAGAAATAATCAAACGGTTTAAAAACTATCTAGAGAGTGTTTGCTACCTAATAGTAAATAATAATATGCATATGCTGTACGAGCAAGAATTAGGTACGACGGCGTTTGGAAAATGGGCATCCTCTTTTCCAGGTTACTCATTACTTGCCCCCTTCAGCCATAACAGGTAAAGCTAGTGAGGGAAAAGTGTTTCCAGTTTCAGAGATTTTTGTAGTTACGTTCCATCTTGCGCACAAGAACTGGAAGGAGAGGCGGCAAAGAAGAAATCTGTTTTTGGGCGCTTGCAAAATGTACCTCATACCTACTGTAAACAATACTGGGTGGGAGGTGAATTTGATGTCAAGTTTGCTTTCACTGGTCAAGTGGCCCTCATTGGTAGGCTATACTTTTGCCGTAATGATCTATCTACACCAACAACAAGGCTGCGCCAGCTGACAGGACCAATTATCCTGCAAGCCTGGGCCAAATTGCATATTTTGTTTTGCAAGCCAGGGGCCAAATTACCTTTCTTCGATCACGAGCAAAGAACTGTTATGGAATTTTCATAAATTGGAAAAGTATTATTAATGTTTGCATCAAATTACCCTATCCTTGAAAGTCTGTGATTATGCTTGCATTAGCATAGCCAACTATTGATTAATGATGATCACTTATAAATCAACAGCCTGCAGGTGGCGTCTTTGGATTACACTATGTCACTATTACACTATTACACTATGTCATGGATAGGCAATGGCTGACAATCTGATGTGCTACAGTTCTGATGTGCTACAGTCTGATGTCCTACAGTCTTGATATGTAAATTACTGATGTGCCTCAGTCTGATTTGTGCTACAGTCTGATGTGCTACAGTCTGATGGCTGCCAAAACAGTTCTGATGCTGCTACAAATCGTGATGTTACAGTCTGCATGTGCAACATCTGCAATCGTGCTACATTCTGACTGCTCAGTGATGAGTGTGCTACAGTCTGATGGTGCTAACAGTCTGATGTTGGCTACAGTCTAGGCAGTACTGAATGTAAATTCTGAGTGGCTACAGTTGATGTGCTACTAGTTTGATGCGCTTACAGTTCTGGATGCGCTACAGTCTGATGTGCTACAGTCTTGATGTGCTACTAAGTCTTGATGTTCATCCCAGTCTGAATATGCTTAAAGTCTGATGGTTGCTACAATCTGATGTTGTTACAGTCTGATGTCTACAATCTATGTGTTACAGTCTGTGCAAGTTATGTGCAACACGAGCTAAGCTGATGTGCTACAGTCTGATTTGCTACAGACTGTGTAGCGAAAGTTTGCTCTGCACTGTCTGCGTTACAGTCTGACTGCCTACCCATGATCTAGTAGTGTCAAAACATCGTGATGTATTACCAGTCTTGATGCTTATAGACTCTCTGTGTTTTACAGTCTGATAGTGTTACAAGATCTGATCTCATAATCATGCAGTGTTCTACAGTTCTTGATGTGCTATACAGTCTGATCATTGTATGTAGTTTAAGTCTGATAGTGCTTACAGTCGTCTGATCTGTGTTTTACAGTCTGATGCTGTTACAGTCTAGATCAGCTGTTGCTTACAGTCTGATGTGCTACAGTGTCTGATGTGTACAGTCTCTATGTCTAACAGTCTTGATGTGTGACAGTCGTCTAGATGAGTCAGGCTGTGCCTACAGTCTGATGTGCTACAGTCTGATGTGCAACAGTCTGATGTCTTACAATCTTGATGCTTTACAGTCTGAGTCTGTTACAGTCTTGTGTGCAACAGTCTGATGTGCTACAGTCTGATGTGCTACAGTCTGATGCTGTACAGTCTTGATGTGGCTACAGTCTGATGTGCTACAGTCTGATGTGCTACACTCTGATGTGCTATGGTCTGATATGTTAAATTCTGATGTGTGCTACAGTCTGATGTGCTACAGTCTGATGTGTTAAAAAGTCTGAAACATGCGTGTTGCTACAGTCTGATGTGTTACAGTCTTGATGTGCTACACAGTCTGATGTGTTACAGGTTCTGATGTGCTACAGTCTGATGTGCTACAGTCTGATGTTCTACCAGTCTTGATGTGCTACCGTCTGATATGTTAAATTCTGATGTCTGCTACAGTCTTGATGTGCTACAGTCTGATGTGCTACAGTCTGATATGCCTACAGTCTAAATGTGCTACAGTCTATGCGGCTACAGTCTGATAATGTTACAGTTGATTTGTGCTACAGTCTTGATGTGCTACAGTCTGATGCGTTACATCTGATGCGTTACAGTCTGATGCGTTACAGTCTGATGTGCTACAGTCTGATGTGCTACAGTCTGATCGCTACAGTCTGATGTGCTACAGTCTGATGTGCTACAGCTGATGCGTTACAGTCTGATGTGTACAGTCTGATGTGCTACAGTCTGATGCATTTTTGAAAAACTGACGGTTACAGTTAGTGTTTATAAGAGTTCTCTCGTGTGTATGTTGTTGCCTGTCTCAGGTAAGCCCACGGCGCTGAATTCTTCTTCTTGCTTGGCAGAGTTCTCAGTAAATGTTAAATTGTTGAACCTGCAACCCAAATGTATTACATAAAATCTACATGCCATATCTAACAATTGATGGGCTTCCTGAATAAAGTATGTTCGCTGTGACAGAAGTTTATAAAAAAAAAAATATTCACAAAGTTGTATCTCGCCTGCATGCTCGCGCTGCGAGTGAGGGATCAGGTCATCAATGACCTTATGTCTTAGATCTAGCTCTGTACTCTCCCTGAGTCAGAGTATAGTTTGGTACTGTCCCTTTGCAGTCAGACAGGTTTAGGTACTCTCCCTGAGTCAGAGAGGCTTATGGGTACTCTCCCTGAGTCAGAGAGAGGTTTCAAGGTACTCTCACTGAGTCAGAGAGGTTTAGGTACTCTCACTGAGTCTGAGATGTTTAAGGTACTCTCCCTGTGTCAGAGAGGTTTAGGTACTCTCCCTGAGTCAAGAGAGGTTTATGGGTACTCTCCCTGAGTCAAAGAGAGGTTAGGTACTTTCCCTGTGTCAGAGAGTTTAGGACTCTCCACTGAGTCAGAGAGTTTAGTACTCTCCCTGATCTGAGATGTTTAGTACTCTCCCATGTGTCAAGAGGTTTAGTACTCTCCCTGAAGGTCTCAGAACATGTTTAGGGTACTCTCCCTGAGTCAGAGATGTTTAGGTACTCTCCCTGAGTCAGAGAGGTTTAGGTACTCTCCCTGAGTCAGAGATGTTTAGGTACTTTCCCTGTGTCAGAGAGGTTTAGGTACTCTCCCTGAGTCAGAGATGTTTATGTACTCTCCCTGAGTCAGAGAGATGGGCATTGTGACAGATAGTCCAACACTGAGTCAGAGAGGTTAAGGTACTTTGACAAATTTGCCGCTGTTCCCCTTTAAACAGCAACTGAATGTAATAATGAACTTATATGTGGCATTGAAATGAATCAGAAACATTTAGGGGCTCTATTTGAACAAACCCAATGGTAAATCTTAGCGCTAGTGTTAGGGTTACAGGTTCTAGTGTTAGGGTTACAGGTTCTAGTGGTAAGGTTCTAGTGTTAGGGTTACAGGTTCTAGTGTTAGGGTTACTTGTTCTAGTGGTAAGGTTCTAGTGGTAGGGTTACAGGTTCTAGTGGTAAGGTTCTAGTGGTAGGGTTATAGGTTCCGGGGTGGGACAAATATTTTTGTATTTTCATGAATTATGTGCGCGGTAGCTGGTGACGATGCGAAAGGAATGGGTTTTGATGAGTTAACAAGTTGAGGGTTTGTCGAGGCTTCGCCTCTTACTGGCCAAACGGAACAAGCTCCATGGCTAAATATGTGGTTGTTTCAAATTGTGTATTTACTCTCTCTTATGTATTGCATTGTCATCAACTCCAAATAGAATGTTAGTCCGTTACAGACTAGTTCATTATATATCCTGCCCCATATTTGTAAAATATGTTGAAAATGTTTGAAGTGCACATTGTTCTAATTGTATTGCTTCAATATGGAAATACATTGTTAAACATAGTCCATAGCATTAACACTGATATAGAGGCTAGGCCTAGGTCATATGGCCCAAAAATATAATATCTAGATTTTTTTCAAACTCATAGGTGATTCACGATATACTGTATATCTAAAAATGTTTTTACTTTTTCTCTAAATAAGTTTTGTTGCACAATTAAAGGTCAATACACTGCATTTGAAACAGTCGGGAATAATCTAATGAATTCAGGGCTTGTAAATGTATACCTAGGCTAAATGTAAGCCTTCAACCATAAGACCCACAAATAATTGTAATTATTTTATCAAAATAGTTTAACCTGTTTTTTTGCAATTATCAGTGATCTGGCTTTCAAATCTGTCTATGAAAACGCCCTTTTTGTTACAAATGTAACCGGAACCAAGCACAATGCACATCCATTAATAATAATGGCCAACTTCTGTCAACAGGCATTATAGAAAATAAACACAGGTCTCATAAGCAATCTTTCAAGCACAAGGCCACTGCTAGTGACTAGCCACCTAATCTTTATATTTGAAGTCTAGCCAGGGCCAGCTCTAGACTTTTGGGGACCCTAAGGAAGATTTCATTTCCTGCAAGACTCAATCATGGACACTCTTACTGACAGTTGTGGCTGCTTTGTGTGATGTATTGTTGTCTCTACCTTCTTGACCTTTGTGCTGTTGGCTGTGCCCAATAATGTTTGTACCACTACTATATTGTGTTGCTACCATGTTGTTGTTTTCTTAGGTCTCTCTTTATGTAGTGTTGTGTTGTCTCTCTTGTTGTGATGTGTGTTTTGTCCTATATTTATATTGTATTTATATTGTATTTATTTATTTATTTTAATCCCAGGCCCCAGTCCCCGCAGGAGGCCTTTTGGTAGACCGTCATTGTAAATAAGAATTTGTTCTTAACTGACTTGCCTAGTTAAATGAAAGTAAAATAAAATAAATAAAAATACTGCACATTTTGCCTGGTGCGTGGACAAAATGTTGCAGTTTTAAAAAAGGTTTTCATGCAGTTKTACACATTTTYGWATGGGGCGGAGAGAACATTTTGCAATTTTGTAACYCATTTCATGCAATTTTGCCATGGTGCCGAGACATTTTCGCAGTTATAAAGCTAACTTCCTGCAATTCAACCCATATTGTCATAGGGTGGAGATTTTTTTGTTGCAGTTTTAAAGCTAATTTCCAACAATTCTGCCAWGACTTATGCCATGCCTTTTTATTAGCGTTTGTGACACAAATCCAATGCAAGTCAATGGTACATATATTAGCATTTTCGCACTTCATATCCAAATCATCCTAAAATATCAAAAAATGTATTGTGAAGTTAGCTGATTTGGACAAGTTAGCATTTGAAAAAGTGGCCAGGTAAAAAAAAATCCAAATGTGTGTCATTATAGTCGTCTCTGACGTGCGGTCAGACACGCTCAGGTGGAACAAACTTAAACGTGCACCTTTTTTCAATGCTGAATTGAATGTTATTGACAAAACCGAACATATTTTTTGTTGTTGTTGCAAACATCCTTTCTGAATTTCAAAAGTGTATAATCTGATTACAATATTTTTGCTGGCAACATAACTGGTTACAGTTATTAGAAAATAATAATCTGATTACATGTAATTCAGTTACTCCCCAACCTTGARCATAAGTGTAACATAATCAAAGGTGGAGATACAAAGGTGCAGTGTCTGAATACAGTGTCAGCATCCCGATTAATGCTTTAAGGTAAAAAAATAATATCATGTTTGGGTCCCCAGGACCAGGATTAAGAGGCTGGYGTATCGTGTTACGTATCCACAGCCATTGGAGACTGGGAAGTCCCGCTTCATTTGCTGGTTGGACTATCCACCAACATCTTACAGAAATACTGCTCATCTCTGGCTAAATCAATGGGAGAAATTATGTTAGAAATTGATTCAACTCTGTCGACAATTTGTATCTTAACTTGACATTTTTAGTCGAGCAAGTCTGTTTGGTTGCTTCAGTTCATTTGACTTCATGATTGTGAATTTCTAAGGTACGTAAAAACAGTTCTTAGTTGATTCAACTTGATTTCATAAGTTAAGTCATGAGTTAAGTCAATTTCAAAATCAAATKAAATCAAACCAAATGTTATTGGTCTCATACACATGGTTAGCAGATGTTAATGRGAGTGTAGRGAAATGCTTGTGCTTCTAGTTCCGAACGTGCAGCAATATCTAACAAGTAATTTGATACAGGACAACCCACAGTCGAGCTCAGCTCAACACTGACTGGCTAATTATTTGATATATTTTTTAATCAAGGGAGGCCAAATGCTTGCTGGCATTAATCAATCAAATGCTACAGCGGCAACATGCCATTCTCTTTGGGTCCAGACAGCATTCCATACATGGGCTACACATACTGAGACAGAGGGGCGCTGTTTCCCTCGCTCTGATCATTTCTCAGGTGAGATTCTATGGAGTGAGATACCTGCCAAAGGGTTGAACGTACGTATCGTTAGGATCGTAAAAAAATCCATACGTAAATTGTTAGGATTGTAAGAAAAGCCATGCATGAAACATGAAACGTAAACATAAAATGTCATCTGTGAACATACAAACACCATGTTACTATTACGGACTAACATTTTAGGTTTGGACAAATCTATTATATTGTAATTCTGACGTAAAATAATACCTTTTAGCGTTTTGACAGTTTTCATCTTCCCAACAAAGCATCCTGTGAGGAGTGCTACACGAACAAGCAAAACACAGTAGAAAAAAACGTGGGCATCCCCATGCATGCACCTTATCAACATATGACTCATTCAATATTGCACAATCCCATTCTCTGGGTCTGTCTGCAATCATAACCAYTAGTGTGTATACCAGGAATAATGAAACAGAATAGATGTTTGGTGAATCTATTAATTATGTATGACCACTGGAGAATGCCACTCAAAATCTTGCCAAAGTATATTCTGTAGCAGGGGTTAATGTGAATGTAAAATAATTTGACTTGATTTACATGAATCGTGTCATGAACATATGGACTTAAAAAGGAACAAGGAAGAGGTTTTAAACGTAGGCTAAGTCTGGCATAAGCTTATTCCCACACTTTACAATAACTCTGTTGCAGTGGTCTTAGGTAGTCTCCGTATAGGCTATTCCCTCCATCGCAACACTGCTGCCCAGATGAAGAGCTTGTGATCTCCATGCAGCACCATGCAGCCCCATGCGCCTTCGTAAAAGCAGCCCTCAACCTCAGAAGATGCCCTTCTGGAGGCATGCAGCCAGAGTCATTATACCCTAATGTAGGCCTATTTGCKTACTAGCCAGATAAAGTGCAAATCATGATGCGTGCAACTCGTCATTCGAACATATTTGAACATTTAATTAATTCTTCATTCAGATCAGTTCAGTCAGTATGTCATCCATTGAGTCATTTGTCTGAGTTTAAATAGGAACTAAATCAAAGAGAATAGAACAGTCTTARCCATTTGTTTGATTGAAATCCATGTGTTCAAATTGTCTACATTATCCAAAGTTCTTCAGCCTATCACTTTAATAATTCAATGTTTAATTTATGGCTATCCAAATAAAAAAAAGGCCGGCTATCAATTTGGTTACTGGTGTCCTGCAGAATCATTTTTGAACTCCGTTTGTGTTTTATAACTATAAGGGCTCCCCTTAAAGAGAGATCCAAGCTCACAGGCCTCTAAATATAGCCTCTAAATACATTTTAAACAAAATAGTTYAAGAAGCACATGCAGTGGCTGATTGTCACGTTCCTGACCTGTTTTCTGTTGTTTTTGTATGTGTTAGTCGGTCAGGGCGTGAGTTTGGGTGGGCAGTCTATGTTATGTGTATCTATGTTGGTTTATGGGTGACCTGATATGGTTCTCAATTAGAGGCAGGTGGTTTATGTTTCCTCTGATTGAGAACCATATTAAGGTAGGTGGTTTCACATTGTTTGTTGTGGGTGGTTGTTTCCTGTGTCTGTGTCTATGTTGCACCATACGGGACTGTTTCGTTCGTTCGTTCGTTCGTTCGTTCGTTCGTTCATTTTGTTTGTAGTCTGTACCTGTTCATGCGTTCTTCGTTGCATGTAAGTTCGTAAGTCTAGGTCTGTCTACTTCGTTTGTTGTTTTGTAATTTTGTTCAAGAGTTTTTCGTCTTCGTCTGTTTTTGGAATAAATAATATGTCAAATTACCACGCTGCATTTTGGTCATCCGATCCTTCTCGCCTCTCAATTTTCAATTCAATTCAATTCAAGGGGCTTTATTGGCATGGGAAACATGTGTTAACATTGCCAAAGCAAGTGAGGTAGATATTATACAAAAGTGAAATAAACAATACAAATTAACAGTAAACATTACACATACAGAAGTTTCAAAGTCTGAGGAGGAGGACGAGGTAGACGTACGTTACACTGATAGGGAAAACAGATCTGGCAATAAGGATGGGCTATAGATAGTTCCATTTGGGACCCCTTGGCTATTTTTGGCAGGACAAGTTAGTCAAGATTTAATCAATATTTCGTTTGCCTCATTTATTGATACGGATATAGCCTCTGTGTGATGGGGTTCTGCAATGCAAATGGCTATAACAGTCCTACATACAGAGTGGAATTCCCTAATACAACAGTCAAAATGCCTAATATAAGGCCTACAGTCCGTTCTCCCAAATACTAGAAAAAGTGTGATTCATTAGGTCACATGATCACTATAGTAGCCCCATGTGGCTATAAAAATAAGTTATACAATTATATGGCCAATAGATAATACACAACAACATGGCACATTTAGATAGTGGAATAGGCCTAGCSTAAATRYTATTTACTTTCTATTTTGCAGCTCAGGCGGTTATTCTACACAAGGCTCTTCTACATTTGAAGTTGCAAGTTTACATACACTTAGTTTGGAGTCATAAAACTCGTTTTTCAAACACTCCACAAATATCTTGTTAACAAACTATAGTTTTGCAAGTCTGTTAGGACATCTACTTTGTGCATGTCACAAGTAATTTTTCCAACAATTGTTTACAGACAGATTATTTCACTTATAATTCTCTGTGTCACAATTCCAGTCGGTCAAAGTTTACATACACTAAATTGACTGTACCTTTAAACAGCTAAGAAAACTCCAGAAAATGATGTCATGGCTTTAGAAGCTTCTGATAGGTAATTGACATCAGTTGAGTCAATTGGAGGTGTACCTGTGGAGGTGTACCTTCAAGGCCTACCTTAAAACTCAGTGCCTATTCGCTTGACATCATGGGCAAATCAAAAGAAATCAGCCAAGACCTCAGAAAATAAAATGTAGACCTCCACAAGTCTGGTTCATCCTTGGAGCAATTTCCAAACCCTGAAGGTACCACGTTCATCTGTACAAACAATAGTATGCATGGGACCAAGCTGCCACAATACTGATCATGAAGGAGACCTGTTCTGTCTCCTAGACACGTAATTTGGTGCGAGAAGACACGTACTTTGGTGGCAACGTACTTTGAATGTACTTTGGTGCGAGACGTACTTTGGTGAACGTACTTTGGTGCGAGAAGTGCAAATCAATCCCAGAACAACAGCAAAGCACCCTGTGAAGATGCTGGAAGGAACAGGTACAAAGTTCTATATCCACAGTAAAACGAGTCCTATTTCGACGCAACCTGAAAGGCAACTCAGCAAGGAAGAAGCCACTGCTCCAAAACCGCCACAAAAAAAACAGACTACGGTTTGCAACTGCACCTGGGGACAAAGATCGTACTTTTTGAGAAATGTCCTCTGGTCTGAATAGAACTGTTTGGCCATAATGACCATCGCTATGTTTGGAGGAAAAAGGGTGAGGCTTGCCGAAGAACAACACTCCAACCGTGAATCACAGGGGTGGCAGCATCATGTTGTGGGGGTGCTTTGCTGCAGGAGGGACTGGTGCACTTCACAAAACAGATGGCAACATGAGGAAGGGAAAAGTATGTGGATATATTGAAGCAACATCTCAAGACATCAGTCAGGAAGTTAAAGCTTGGTCGCAAATGGGTCTTCCAAATGGACAATGACCCCAAGCATACTTCCACAGTTGTGGCAAAATGGCTTAAGGACAACAAAGTCAAGGTATTGGAGTGGCCAGCACAAAGCCCTGACCTCAATCCTATAGAAGAGTTGTGGGCAGAACTGAAAAAGTGTGTGCGAGCAAGGAAGCCTACAAACCTGACCCAGTTACACCAGCTCTGTCAGGAGGAATGGGCCAAAATTCACCCAATTTTTTATGGGAAGCTTGTGAAAGGCTACCCGAAACGTTTGACCCAAGTTATACAGTTTAAAAGGCAATACTACCAAATACTAATTGAGTGTATGTTAACTTCTGACACACTGGGAATGTGATGAAAGTAATAAACGCTGAAATAAATCATTCTCTCTACTATTCTTCTGACATTTCACATACTTAAAATAAAGTGGTGATCCTAACTGACCTAAAACAGGGATTTTTACTACGATTAAATGTCAGGAATAGTGAAAAAAAAAAGTTTTAATGTATTTGGCTAAGGTGTATGTAAACTTGGTGACTTCAACTGTATGTGTTTATCATTCTCACACAAGTAATTTCCTGAAGGCCCAAGCCTATACCACGCCATCTACTGGTATAACGTTGCTATTGAATGCAGATCTAAAACAAACTCTGGACTTTTTGGGGGGAAATGAAACTGGAAGCTGCAAAGCAACTAATGTCTAGTCTAGTTGCTTGATTGACTACCTAACTTTAACTAGCTACGTTCGGTTCATGTCCTTCGCAGATGCCACATTACTGACAAAAGTTTGTTTGTATAAAAAAGATATGTAACCGAGTAAAGGGAGAAGTAAAGTAAGAATTGAATGTGTAAATGTTTATTCATTGTCTTAACAGTTCTAATTTAACTTTTTAACAGTATACATGCAATTTTCACCTGTTCCTCCGCAAACTGATCTCAGATCTCAGAACTTTGATATTATCCCACCCCTTTTTAGCCACCACTGCCTTAAAAAGCCACACACCTAACACAATATCTGCCAATTAATTTCCAATAATATTGCCCCTGTCTGTCTGTGTGGTGCATGCATTTGTCTATCACTGTAGCCAGTTAATGTGATAACCATCTTGTGGGTTGACAGAAATACTTTCCCCAAAACCTTGTTTGCAAACTTTGAAATTACACACAATTACACAAAAAAAAATATATATATATGTTTGTTTTCTTCCAACCCCCCCCAAAAAATGGTCTTCTGATGTGATTTAATCATTGACATGGACTCAAAACATCCAATTTCTTTGTTTTTCTATGAACAATTGTAATTTTGAGAGMTAKAAAAATAAATAACTGAGAAAACAAAATTTGGGAAAATATAAAACATAATTTGGGAAAATTATCACAGATTTTATAGACTGTAACTGTGTACTGTTTGGGCAGAGTGAAGACAAAACACTGTCCCACGTCGAACACACATCAAAAACATCCACAAATTCAAATCGTTCCTCAAAACCCAAATCTTGTTCTAATCGCATTTCCTAATAAGGCGAGAATTGAACCGAAGGCTGAAATCAGGAAGTTCAAGCCCCCTTTTAAGGGCACTGCATCATTGAACTTTACCAAGTACCAAGATATCTTAGACAACTTGATTGCACTCTGCCAGGAGTCGATCTTCCCCAAGCACTAATCAAAAATCAACAAAGAATGGTTAACTGCACAAAATCTACATTTTGCAATGGCCATCTCAGTCTCCGTACTTGAACCCCATTGAAAACATGTGCGGTTTGAATTGAAGATGGAAGTCCATAAGTGCAGACAAAGATATCAAGGATTCGTGTAATGAACTCTAAAATGAGAATTAGTGTAAGATCCCTCCCAACGTGATCTCTCTCATTAAAACATTTAGAAAAAGAACTGTGTTATTATTCCTCGCTAGGGGAGTGTGCTGGGAGCTTATTTATAAAACCAGGAGCTGGAGTCACAAATATAATGTTAACCCCTATACAGTTACAAATAAATATATATAAAAATTAAAAATGTAATTACAACTCATTGTTCTATCTG
>NW_019943445.1:72710-75716 GCF_002910315.2 Salvelinus sp. IW2-2015 | reverse complement strand
TTTGCATTATTTGTACTATAGTCTTTTTTTCTCATATTTCTCATTGGTGCCAATAACTATGGATCCCAGTGTATGTCTTTAGGCAGATTAGGTTTGATTAGGTTATACTTCATGGAGTTAAACTTCAAGTTTTATAACATTTTTTATAAACTGAATGGTTTATGAAACTGAATAGTTGAAATTGTGTGTATGGTATCCTTGTTCTTTATTGTAAAGATACTTCTTTATCACTTATGGCAAGGGCTTTGACTATGGCCCTGTACACAATCAAGTTGTTGCACAAAAGAAAGTGTGTGGAGTGCTGTGGAGACAGCCAAATGGTTGTGTAGAAAAAGTGTGCAGACAAACTGTCCATTGTATCATCAATATATTGGTTGCATCACATGAAATGTGTCCAATGTCCGTCTGATGCTGTAAAGACATCTTTAAACCATCTTGCAGATATGGTGTATAGGGAAATGTATATTTTCTACTGCTCTATTCATCATATTGCTTGCTGGACTTTCTTAATATCTTTCACAAACTCTTTATTTTCTGTGTGTTTATTTCATAGAGTCCAGCTCTGTGTTTGTGCTGAAGGGACAGGACGTTCGTCTGGATGTCCAGGAAAATGTTCAACTGAAAGATTTTGAGCATTTTAAGTGGACCTTCGGATCAGCTAATATTGTAAGATGCACTGACACATTGTCAGTGAGAGTGTCTCCTGAGTACAACAACAGMGTTGAGTTTTATAAGGGAAACTTCTCTCTGCTACTGAAGAACCTACAGGAAGGAGACAGTGGACCTTATACTGCAGTAGTGAGTGGTGACAAAGAAAAAACTATTATTGCATACCAGTTAATTTTCCAAGGTATGTTTGACTAGGTTTTCTATTATTTTCTACAGTGACACAGTTACAGTATCAATCAATAGAGCTAAACATGGTGTACAGGTTAAATGCATATTCATTAGTAGTCTAACTCCTGTACTCAGGTTAATATATTAACAATAATGGGGTTCTACTTGTTTTCAGAGAGAGTTGAGCCTCCAGTCCTGACAGTGGACTCTAACTCCTCCATCAATGGCACCTGTAATGTGACTGTGACCTGCAGAGGTCAGAACAGCTCTGTCACCTCCCGCTGTAACAGCCGCACCTGCTCTCAGGTGGGAGGAGAGAGTAGAGGGGCTGAGACCTCCACTGTCCCCCTGCTCTCTGTCTATTTGGCAGGTGGTTCCATCATCTGTAACCACAGCAACCAAGTCAGCTGGGCCAGTGAGTCCAAGGAGATAGTGGAACTCTGTCCAATGAAATCTTGTAAGACATGCTAAGAAATTATGTCTCTCGCTCGCTCGCTCTCTCACACTCACTCACTCACTCACTCACTCACTCACTCACACCCAACCACCCTCTGTATTTCCAGACAAAGGCGAGAAGGCGAACTACAACTATGCTCTCACAGTCGGGACACCTGTCTGCGTAGTTGGATTCATTGCCCTGATTGGTTTTGTTGTTTGTCGAAAGCAAAACAAACGTAAGCTCACTGCTGCTGCTGCATCATATTACAGTAAATTCATTATATTAATTAAACTATTGTGAAAACTGTTGATATCATGATGTGACAATTTCACATTATTTACAAACTGTACACTCAGAGCCACTCTGAAGATCTTAGTTTTAAATATTTGTTGGATGTTTGTGGTGGATTTATAGGTTGCAAAAGGGAAATCAGAAACACAGATTATCCTACAGTTGGGGTAAGATACCTCAGATATTTAACATCACTGATACTGTTGATGACATTTTTAGAAAATGTTGTTAGTGGAAAACGTACAGTGGGGAGAAGAAGTATTTGATACACTGCCGATTTTGCAGGTTTTCCTACTTACAAAGCATGTAGAGGTATGTACTTTTTATCATAGGTACACTTCAACTGTGAGAGACGGAATCTAAAACAAAAATCCAGAAAATCACATTGTATGATTTTTAAGTAACTAATTTGCATTTTATTGCATGACATAAGTATTTGATCACCTACCAACCAGTAAGAATTTCGGGTCTCACAGACCTGTTAGTTTTTCTTTAAGAAGGCCTCCTGTTCTCCACTCATTACCTGTATTAACTGCACCTGTTTGAACTCGTTGGTGAGAAGGCAACACCTGTTGGCGCAATTATTAGAAAATGGAAGAAGTTTCAAGATGAGGTCAATCACCCTCGGTTCTGGGGCTCCATGCAAGATCTCACCTCGTGGGGCATCAATAATCTGAGGAAGGTGAGGGATCAGCCCAGAACTACACGGCAGGACCTGGTCAATGACCTGAAGAGAGCCTCGGAAGAGAGCTAGTAACACCCTACGCCGTCATGGATTAAAATCCAGCAGCGCACGCAAGGTCCCCTGCTCAGCCAGCGCATGTCCAGGCCCGTTCTGAAGTTTGCCAATGACCATCGGATGATCCAGAGGAGGAATGGGAGAAGGTCATGTGGTCTGATGAGACAAAAATTGAACTTTTTGGTGTAAACTCCACTCGCCGTGTTTGGAGGAAGAAGAAGGATGAGTACAACCAAAAGAACACCATCCCAACCGTGAAGCATGGAGGTGGAAACATCATTCTTGGGGATGCTTTTCTGTAAAGGTACAGGACGACTGCACCGTATTGAGGGGAGAGATGGATGGGGCCATGTATCGCGAGACCTTGGCCATCAACCTCCTTCCCTCAGTAAGAGCATTGAAGATGGGTTGTGGCTGGGTCTTCCAGCATGACAACGACTCAAAACACAGCCAGGGCAACTAAGGAGTGGCTCCGTAAGAAGCATCTCAAGTTCTGGAGTGGCCTAGCCAGTCTCCAGACCTGAACCCAATAGAAAATCTTTGGAGGAGCTGAAAGTCCGTATTGCCCAGTCAACAGCCCCGAGACCTGAAGGATCTGGAGAAAGGTCTGTATGGACGGAGTGGGCAAAATCCCTGCTGCGTGTGTTGCAAACCTGGTCAAGAACTACAGGAAACGTATGATCTCTGTAAGTTGCAAACA
>NW_019943445.1:50985-72566 GCF_002910315.2 Salvelinus sp. IW2-2015 | reverse complement strand
AAGGTTTCTGTACCAAATATTAAGTTCTGCTTTTCTGATGTATCAAATACTTATGTCATGCAATAAAATGCAAATTAATTACTTAAAAATCATACAATGAGATTTTCTGGATTTTTGTTTTAGATTCCGTCTCTCACGGTTGATGTGTACCTATGATAAAAAGTACAGACCTCTACATGCTTTGTAAGTAGGAAAACCTGCAAAATCAGCAGTGTATCAAATACTTGTTCTCCCCACTGTATATATATTCCAAATTAACAATAAAGGCATCTTCATTTCAAGTGTATATGTAGAGCATTGAACAGCTACTGAGAAATATTACATTTATTGATTTGAGGTCATGTTATATATGTCACCATTCGTACTGGAGCTTTTAATACGTTTTTATTCCCCAGACTCCAGAGAACGGCCAAGCAGGTGGTGAAGAGCAGGTGTCTCCAGGTCCAGGCCCAACATCACCCACCATCTACAGTATGGTGGGACTACCCCAACTCCAGCCTGTGAACAACCAGCCTGTGGACCTCCCCATGACTACCAAGTCCCCCGTGACCTCCATGCCCGAGAGTTTATATGCTATGGTGGGGAAAAAAACTAGCAAACAATAATAAGGAATTTGAACATCATCTTAGGCCGGGATTCTATTCAATTCTTTAAAAGGCAATGTTCCCATGTTCGAGTAGACCTAATAAAATAAAATAAGAATGGTCACATGCTTTGAAAACAAAAGGTTTAGACTAACAGTGAAATGCTTACTTACGGGCCCTTCCCAACAATGCAGAGATAAAGAAAATAGAGATCTAACAGAAAAGTAATAAAACTATTAATTAATAAATAATAAAACACCATGAGTAAAGATAACTATATACCTGGGGTACCCAGTCAATGTGCAGGTGTACAAGGTAATTGAGGTAGACATGTACATATAACTAGGAATGAAGTGACAGACAATAAACAGTAGCAGCGTGTTTGAGTCAAAAAAAGTGTGTGCAAAAAAGGGTCAATGTAAATAGTCATGGTAGCTATTTGGTGACTGTTTGACTAACTATTTAGCAGTCTTATGACTTAGGGTAGAAGCTGTTCATGGTCCTGTTGGTTCCAGACTTGTTGCATTGGTACCGCTTGCCGTGCGGTGGCAGAGAGAACAGCCTATGACTTTGGTGGCTGGAGTCTTTGACAATTTTTAGGGCCTTCCTGATACTGCCTTGTATAGAGGTCCTGGATGGCAAGGAGCTCGGCTTCAGTGATGTACTGGGCTGTACACACTACCCTCTGTAGCTCATGCCAAATCCTTTCAGCCTCCTGACGGGGAAGAGGTGTTGTTGTGCCCTCTTCACGGCTGTGCTGGTGTATTTAGACCATGATAGATCTTTTGTGATGTGGACAACGAGGAACTTGAAGCTCTTGACCAGCCGCACTACAGCCCTGATGTGAATGGGGGCGTGCTCAGCACTCTGTTTCCTGTAGTCCACGATCAGCTCTGTCTTCCTCACGTTCAGGGAGAGGTTGTTGTCCTGGCATCACACAGCCTGGTATCTGACCTCTTCCCTATAGGCTGTCTCATCGTTACAGATTGGGTCAGGTAGAAGATGAAAATGTCAGTGAAGACGAATGGTTGGAACCGGTTCAAGGAACAGAACTGAAATCCGCATTTTTCCAGTCCCCCAAAATTGTAACAAAGCACCTACGCAAAATCCTCACTCAAACGTATTCCAGCGTCTGCCTGCCAGTTGGAAATCTTTGCAAGTGGGTGTGCATGTGTGTGCAGGCTGCCTGCCCCCCCCCCCTCTCTGAAGGGTAGGTTATTGTAGCCTACTGATGTTACAAGCGTAATTCAGAAATTAGGGAGAGATGTTTAATTAGAGAAGAATGGATTAACTTGTTCAATGATGGTGTATTTGGACCATGACAGATCCTTAGTGATGTGGACAACGAGGAACTTGAAGCTCTTGACCCGACGCACTACAGCCCTGATGTGAATGGGGGCGTGCTCAGCACTTTGTTTCCTGTTGTCCACGATCAGCTTGCTCTGGTTTTTGTCCTGGCATCACACTGCCAGGTGTCTGATAAAGCAAACTGGGTGGAATATGGAGAAAAGTTTACCAAATTCTTCACAGTACCAACATTTTTTGCAGAAATCCATTACTAAAGACAGAGTCATCCATGATTATCCAAATCATATTTGAAAGAGGAAGCTAAATATTTTTAGCAGATGTTTTCTTTTCAATCTCATCATCATCCTCTGAATGGCGATTGTTGTAAGGTATTATTTCCTAATAATAAAAAATTATAAAAATAACAAATGCACAAAAAGATCAGTGCGAAGGTCAAATTACAGAGGAATAACTTTTTATTTTATTTTATCCTTTTAGTCTGGAAAAACCAAGGCTTTTTGGCATACCGGTAGAGGTATATCATGCATTTTTTGAGATTCTCAAAGCTCCATTATTTGCTTGTTTTAACTACTCCTATTGAAATGGAAGTCGGTCAGGAACTCAGCAGGAAGGCATGATTTAAATATTATTCAAACAAGACCCAGATGACAAATATAACGATCCAGTCTATCTGAAAGAAACTAGAGGCCACACTTCAATGTTGTAGTGCAAAAATAATAGCTAAATGCAAGGCACTCCGAATTAAAAAGGTTTAATCAGATATTAGTCATCCTGATCAGACAGGTTTTTTACATGGATGATACATTGGAGATAATCTACGACAACTACTCGAAATAATAGAACAACATGAAACATTTAAGAAGCCAGGCCTGGTATTCATAGCAGATTTGGAAAAGGCCTTTGTCATGACGTGGCCCTCTTTGGGTATAGCGAGTGCCTTCCCCCTCTCTCCCTCTTACACCCATGTTCTGTTATCTCAGGTCGTAAATTCCTGGAGGAGACTCTCTCCCTCATGCAGTATAGAGAGAGAAAGCTTCACAGTAGAACAAAGGAATTTATTCTACATCACAGAACTTGAGAACTGAACAATATCCATGTTTTGGAGAATGTGTAAACGGTCGGGGGAGAAACCAGCAACGACCGGTCCGTTTGGTTTTATGATTGTGACCTCAGGAAAGACAATACAGCCACATTACCCTAACTCTGTTTTATACAGGATCCTCCGTTATGAGGCTTGCATCTAATTATTGTATAAAATGAATGAGTAAAGATGAAACTATTTGTGAAATTGTGTAATGTGATTTTAAACCGTTAATGTGAGAGAATTCTATTCCCTTTAAAGTATAACTAAGTCATTGGCCCACCCCATGAGCACAGGCATTGATCTGGCATCATGGAACAGCTCTTTTCTACTGTTACGAATATAACCCCCACCTGAAGGAATTCCCTTCAGACCATGCGTAACTCGATCACAGAGGGGGCGAAGGTTTTTGAATTCCCAACCAAACCACATGGAGCGTTGGCTACACTGGTGGAAATGATTAAACTCTGAGACTATCGATACCGAAAGAATAAGAGCAAGTCTTCGATACTAATTACTAGTCTGCAGCTAGGAATTATGTACCATTGAATGCGAAGACCGACAACCGCCGAAACAACAATTCTACAAGAACATTTCTGAATGTTACTCTGAAGTATCCAGAGAGACTTCATGGGAGCAGAGACAATCAGATGAACTTTCCAACAGAAAGACAGACTATTCCAACAGAGATCACGACGACACACTGAGTGTAAATATATATTGATTGCAATTATTCTCGAATGAGTGAGCGTTCATGTGCAAAGGATTAGCATTTCAATCAATATAACTATCAACTGTGTAGTGACTCTTGTAATTCCCACCTTTCTCAGTACACACCCACTTCCTTTTGTCCACCAAGCCGTCCACCAAGCTTGTAACCATTTCTACTGTTTGTTTGTTATGCATTTCTGTAATTATTTAGTTAGTAAATAAATTATAAGGACAATTGATGTATGGATGATTCATAGTGAAGTGTCACGACCTCCGCCGAAGTTGGTCCCTCTCCTTGTTCGGGCAGCGTTCGGCGGTCGACGTCACCGGCTTTCTAGTCGCCACCGATCCATGTTTCATTTTCGTTTGGTTTTGTCTTCATTATACACACCTGATTTCTATTACATTAATTATGTTCCTTATTTAACCCTCTGGCTTCCCTCTCTGTTTTGTGCCTTATTGTTTGTCATGTGGGTTCGTGTTCTTGTGCTTTGGATTTTTGTGTTTTCCGTGTTGGAATATTATACTTCATTTGAGTAAACTGTCGGACTATACTCATCTGTGTCCTGCGCCTGAGTCCACCTTTCTCCATTCACCAACACCCTCACATGAAGGCTGGGTTCGTGCAGATAACCAACACCTTACGGCGTTTGGAATGAGACTAACGTGAGGTAAAGAATAATTCATTAATTAGAAGACTAATTGATCAGATTAAAATATCTGAAAAGTTACTTTAGGAAAATGACAACTTTTCGTTGGTGCCAGGACTTCCTAGTTAATTACATTTACATGATTAGTTTAATCACGTAATAATAATTACAGAGAATTGATTTGATAAAATAACAGTCTTCAATTTAATGATGCCAAATACACAACACCTTTGATAAAGTAAGACTGGATTTTAAACATTTCGGTGAGTCTCTTATTCCATTGGTAAAAGAAATGTATAGCAACCCCAGGTGTAAAATAGTAAATAGCGGATACTAAGAGTTTTGAACTGTCAAGAGGAGTTAAACAAGGGTGTCCTCTGTCACCATATCTATACGTTATGGCCATCGAAATGCTAGTGTCAGGATTCACCTAGGGGTCATGATTTGGGGCTGTACAAATGCTTGATGTATTAGAATAATTGATTATGCTTATGTTATATTAATAGAAGGGGAGGGGTTATAAGACCCCTCCCTCCTTACATGTATAGGATCCTAGACTACAGATTAACAATATATATATTCATTATATAGTTTTAGAATTGTTCCACAGTTGTTTGCTCTTTCTCTCTCTCTCTCTTATAAAGAAGACCCCTCTTAGAAATGTGTGACTGAGACAGAACTCTGCAGGGGAGTGTAGGAGATAAGAGACTAGTCATACATTCCACAATAAATCAACTTTGTGGAGTAGACATTTATTGCCAAGCTTTTTAGATAACACTGAAACTCTGTTTGTATAGGTATGGATGCAGGGTTTTGGCAAGGTAATGACGTAGTCAGTGACATCACTAAGGCAGGACTTCGGTTTAATAAAACAACTTGAGACCTTTTGTTTGATGCAGAACTTACTCGGGAACCTGCGTGCTATGTTCCTGATTTGTCAACTTCTGTCTGCAATTGCATTAATAAAGGTTTTTGAATGATTTAATTAAAGATATTGTCATAATGCTAATTTCCCCAATGAACCAATGATTGACAAGGACGTAGTATGAACGAACCCTAACACTAGCTATGAAAATCAGATCAAATAACAACCTTAGAAGGTTAGAAATCAAAAGCTTAAAAACAAAGGTGTCCATGTATGACGATGACTCAAGATTAATATTAAGTCCACAAGTTAGATCCCTGCAATGTCTCATTGAATATCTAGATAACTTTTCTGGCCTCTCTGGACTAAAACCGAATTATGATATGAAGTATTGCATCTTTAAAAAACAACTTTTACAGTAACCTGCCGTTTACCTATAAAATGAGCTGAAGGTGAAGTAGACAGACTTGGTATTCATATCACAAAATATATAAATGAACTCTCCACAATGACTTTCAATAGAAAACGAGTAAAAATAGACAAGCTCATGTAACCATGGAGAGGTAAATACCTGTCTATTTATGAGAAAACTACACAGAGTTTATTCATATCTCACTTTACCCACTTACTTATGGCGCTGTCTACTCCTGATGATTTGTTATTCAAATCATATGAGCAAAAAATATTTCATATTATCTGGGATGCTAAACCAGACAAGACGAAGTATGCCTAACTACAGTTGAAGTTTACATACACCTAAGCCAAATAAATTAAACTCAGTTTTTCAGAATTCCTGACATTTAAACCTCGAAAAAATTCTCTGTCTTCGGACAGTTAGGATGACCACTTAATTATAAGAATGTGAAATAGCAGAGAATTATTTATTTCAGCTTTTATTTCTTTCATCACATTCCCAGTGGGTCAGAAGTTTACGTACACTCAATTAGTATTTGGTACCATTGCCTTTAAATAGTTTAACTTGGGTCAAACGTTTCGGGTAGACTTCCACAAGCTTCCCAGAATAAGTTGGATGAATTTTGGCCCATCCCTCCTAACAAAGCTGGTGTAACTGAGTCAGGTTTGTAGGCTTCCTTGCTCGCACATGCTTTTTCAGTTCTACCCACACATTTTCTATAGAATTGAGGTCAGGGATTTGTGATGGCCACTCAAATACCTTGACTTTGTTGTCCTTAGGCCATTTTGCCACAACTTTGGAAGTATGCTTGGGATCATTGTCCATTTGGAAGACCCATTTGCGACCAAGCTTCAACTTCCTGACTGATGTCTTGAGACATTGCTTCAATATATCCACATAATTTTCATTCCTCATTCATATATAAAGAATATGAACTGGGTGGGTTGAGATGATTAAATATGAAAGCACTTAATAACCTCTCTCTAAAATCTTCACTCATACAAAAGTTTATTTGAACCCAAAATGGTTCTCAAGTAGATTACAAAGAAAAGCTCATCCATTGTTAAAAACGCTCCTTTTTGCCTTTGTGCAGATTACCATGTCTCATTTACAATTAATGTATAATCAAACCTTGTTCAAAGTATCTCTCTTTTTCAAACAATCATTTCAGAGCTAGTTACAATTTCAATTTCAACCCCCAGAAAAGATAGAACAAATATTACAACAAATATTATGGTTGAACTCAATTGTGCTGGTTGCTAAAATCTTATGAAAAAGATGTTTGAAAAGGGAGTTTTGTTTCTAAATTATATTGTTGTCACGATCGTCTTGATAAGAGAGAGAGGACCAAGGCGCAGCGCGTGAAAAATACATCTTCTTTTAATGAAGGAAAAAACAAACACTTACAAAATGAACAAAACAACCGATCGTGAAGCTAAGAAACATAAGTGCTGACACTAAACACTTAGACATAGACAATCTCCCACAATCACCTAGAGCCTATGGCTGCCTTAAATATGGCTCCCAATCAGAGACAACAATAACCAGCTGTCTCTGATTGAGAACCAAACCAGGCAACCATAGACTTTCCTAGAACTCTCTCCTGAACACAACCCCATACACTATTCAACARCCCKTAAACAATACACACACCCTAAACTAGACAAAACACACAAACTTCCCATGTCACACCCTGACCTAACTAAAATAATAAAGAAAACAAAGAATACTAAGGCCAGGGCGTGACAATTGTAAATTGGAATGGTAGAGTTATGTCTTTCATGGAGCTATCATAATTGTTTGGGAAGGTCTGCTCAATCCAAGATTACAACCAATTGATTGCAGGATTACCCCAAAAATGGAGGCAGGTGGTGGCGGGAGGAGGTAGGGAATTGATCTGTGTGCCCAATTATAAAGGATCAAAACTGACACACATACATGTGCACACACAAAGACATACACACACGTTATTGTCAATGTTGTGCGTACTGGGAGTGGAGTCAAGTGCAGGAGAGCAGAGTTGTGAACAGGCGCACACTTTATTAGGCAGGAGAAACCAACAGATGGACGCCACTACGTCAAAACCTCCATCCAAAAGCCAAAGTGCAAAAACGCGCAAACAGTCACAATATAAAGTACAAACAAATAAACATACCTTGTAAATATACAACACGGAAAATAAACGCACACGAGAAAATAGCGTCAAAAATGACAGGAAACATAAAACAATCAAACACAAAGACATGAGGGGGAACAGAGGAATAAATACATTTAGTGTGATTGGGGAATGAAAACCAGGTGTGCAGGGAACAAGACAAAACAAATGGATAAATGAAAAATGGAGCAGCGATGCCTAGAAAGCCGGTGACGTTGTCCGCCGAACGCCGCCCGAACAAGGAGAGGAGCTGACTTCAGCGGAAGTCGTGACAGTTATTATCTATGCATAGCCACTCTAATAACTCTATCTACATGTACATTATTACCTCAATTACCTCGCCACCGGTGCCACATTGACTCTGTACTGGTACCCCCTGTATATAGCCTCCACATTGAATCGGTACCGGTCCCTGTTAGTAGCCTCCACATTGATCTGTAGGTACCTGTTATAGCTCATTGAACTGTACGGACCTGGTTATAGCATCCAATTGCTCTGTACGGTACCGTACTTATAGCTCCACATTGAACTGTGGTACTCTGTATATGCTCCTTGATCTGTACGGACCTGTAAATCAGCTCCAATTAACTCTGTAGTACCTGTATAATAGTTCCAATTGACTGTCACGGTACCCCGTATAAGCTCCCTTGACTTGTAAGGTACCGCCTTATAAGTCGCCACATTGATTTGTACGGTACCCTGTAATAGCACTATTGTTATTCACTGCTGCTCTTTATTATTGTTTCTTATCTCTTTTCTTAAAACTGCATTGTTGTTTAAGGGCTTGTAGTAAGAATTTCACTGTAAGGTCTACACCTGTTGTACTTGGCGCATATGACTAATAACATTTGATTTGATACACACATGTAAATAGTGCACACATGTCTCAAACACATCCATTTGGCCTTGCTGTTTAGATTTTGTTGTCCTTGATGTCTTTTTTTTTTGCTTTGTGCTTTCTATTGTTTTCCTTTGTTATTCTCTTTTTTATTTTGTTGGTTGTTGCGCATTGGGGACGTGGTTGGTGGGGGGGGGGGAGTGGAGTGTGAGGTTTATTTTGGGGAGACTGTTAGGGGGTTATCGGAGAGTTGTGGGGCAGCTCTCGGGACTGTTAGAGGATCTTGGATGGTTGTGGCCTGGCGGTTGGAGCTTGTCCCGGGGCTTGATAGTCGCTGTCGGCTCCCTGATTTGACTTGGTGGGAATCTGTTTGATGTGGTTCTGGCGGGGCTTCACCTTGGTGTTCCTGTGGTTCGCTCTGGATGGGAGTATCTGCTAGATGACTGAATATATGTAATATGTGAGTGGCTTAACTGCAGTAGATTGTATGTTTTCATGCAACGATTTGATTGTATGTTTAATATTTAATTTAAAATTAAAACAATTTTGGAAGTGAAGATGATGGTTTGATGATGAAGGAAACATTATTATTGTATTTCTATGACATGGTCAGATTTTGAATGCTTTTGCTTAGGCAACTTTGTCGACGGGTATTTTTCTCAGCTCAGACAGAAGTAATAAAAGCTTAGTGCACTTATTTATTTATTTTTAAATTGTGACTTATCAGGGAGTGCTGCAGCTCCCACACATCCGCAGCTATGTTAGCAGTAACCTGTAAATCATGGCATTAGCATGAAGTAGCTAGCTTTCTAGCTTCCTTGCTCAAAGCACAATTTTAACTCCATCCAACCTTTCCAAAGGCCAATTAAAATAACTTTTTGGGCTAGAGCAGATCTGCTGGGACTCTGAAATAATAAAATGCAATGTGCCAAGGCTCATGCGATGTCACTGCAGTGAGTCATAGAAACAATCTGTCACAGAAAACAACAACTTTCAATTCTGTGTGACTTGTGGTGGTTTTGACAGGAAAGTCCCACCATACATCTTAGAAAGAAAGGTGCTATCTAGAACCAAAAAGGGTATTCGCCTGGCCCATGGGAGAAACCTTTGAAAAACCTTTTTGTTTCAGTTAGAACCCTTTCACAGAAGTTACTACATGGACCAAAAAGGGTTTCCTATGGGAGCGAAGACCCGTTTAAAACCCTTTTTCTAAGAGTGTAGGCTGCTTTACAGTTTCCATGGTGATGTGTGTCAAACCATGTGCTATCTTAGGCTGAACCGGTTATTCAACTTCTTGTAGTTATACATTTGTCATTTCCATCAAATGTATATACAAGCGACCTTTGACACATTATGAATATGAAAGTTTGTGCTCAGTAACTTAAGCTGGTGGGAAAACTGATGGGGCACTTGGATTCATCTTTATATAAGCTCACCATATTGTTATTTGAGGGGAGGAGTATATTTGTATGATTACTGGTAATAAAGTAGATATTTTTTGTTGTTGATATAGGCTAAACTGGAGGTTATTCTATTATGTTTTTGCATACACATCAATCAATAGAGCTAACATAGTGTTTAGGTTAAATACTTTCCACTAGTACATCAGATTCATTGTACTCCAGCTTATTATGGTATCCACTCAGTTAATAAACAAACAATAACGGGTTTCTATTTGTTTTCAGAGAGAGTTGAGTCACCAGTCCTACATCATGTTGTAAGGTGACTGTGACCTGCAGAGGTCAGAGCACCTCTGTCACCTCCAGCTGTAACAGCACACTGCTCTCAGGTGGGAGAAGAGTAGAGGGCTGAGACTCCACTGTCCCCTGCTCTCTGTCTATGTGGCAGGGGGTTCCATCATCTGTAACCACAGCGAACAAGTCAGATGGGCCTACAGATGTCAGATCTTAACTTGATCATCTTTTGTCGCAGTAATTTTGCTGATGCATCAGGAATTCAAATGAGCCTTGTGAAAGGCTGAAAATGAGCAGTTATTTTTTCCATGTGGGGCGTCTATTCATTGGATCAGGGCTTGTTTCAAAATGATGTTCTGTCTTGCTCACTCAAACGCTAGGCCTAGGTCCTATTGCTGCAAAATTCAAATGTACAAAAATGTACACTACCATTCAAAAGTTTGGATCCACTGAAATGTCCTTGTTCTGAAAAAAAAGCACTCCATAGTGAGTTTGGAGTGTGACTGTTTGAGGTTGTGGACAGGTGTCTTTTATACTGATAACAAGTTCAAACAGTTGCATTAATACAGGTAAGAGGGGAGCAGAGGAGCCTCTTACAGAAGAAGATAGCAGGTCTGTGAGCGCCAGAAATCTTGCTTGTTTGAGTGACAAAACTTATTTTCACCATAATTTGCAAATAATTCATTGAAAATCCTACAATGTGATTTTTGGATTTTTTCCCCTCATTTTGTCTGTGCATAGTTGAAGTGTACCAATGATGAAAATTACAGGCCTCTCTCATCTTTTTAAGTGAGAGAACTTGCACAATTGGTGGCTGACTAAATACTTTTTCCCCCTCTGTATGTGGGTTCGATTACAGGCACAAAATAACCAAAAACAAAGACCTTTCTTCTGAAACTCGTCAGTCTATTCTTGTTCTGAGAAATGAAGGCTATTCCATGCAAGAAATTTCCAAGAAACTGAAGATCTCGTACAACGCTGTGTACTACTCCCCTCACAGAACAGCGCATCTGGCACTAACCAGAATGGAAAGTGGAGTGGGAGGCCCCGGTGCACAACTGAGCAAGAGGACAGGTACATTAGAGCATCTAGTTTGAAAAACAGATGCCTCACAAGTCTTCAACTGGCAGCTTCATTAAATAGTACCAGCAAAACACCAGTCTTAACGTCAACAGTGAAGAGGCGACTCCGGGATGCTCCTCTGTCCAGTGACTGTGTTCTTTTGCCCATCTTAATATTTTATTTTTATTGTCCAGTCTGAGATACGGCTTTTTCATTGCAACTCTGCCTAGAAGGCCACTATCCCGGAGTCGCTTCTTCACTGTTGACGTCAAGTAAATCAAGGCAGTCGGTCACAAATTTGTTTACATCCCTGGTAGTGAGCATTTCTCCTTTGCCAAGATAATCCATCCACCTGACAGGCATGGCATATCAAGATGCTGATTAAACAGCTTGATCATTACACAGGTGCAACTTGGGGACAATAAAAGGCCACTCTAAAATGTGCAGTTTTGTCACACAACACAATGCCACAAATGTCCCAAATTTGCAATTGGCATGCTGACTGCAGGAACATCCACCAGAGCATCCACCAGAGAATGTAATGTTAATTTCTACCGTAAGCCAACTACATTGTAGTTTTAGAGAATTTGGCAGTACGTCCAACTGGTCTCACAACCGCAGAACTCGTGTATGGCGTCATGTGGGCAAGTGGTTTGCTGATGTCAATATTGTGAAGAGAGTGACCCATGATGGCGGTGCGGTTATGGTAAGGGCAGACATAAGCTACGGTCAACGAACACAATTGCATTTGATTCATTTGAATGCACAGAGATACCATGACAAGGTCCTGAGGCCCATCGTCGTGCCATTCATCCGCCACCATCACCTCATGTTTTAGCATGATACTGCACAGCCCCATGTCGCAAGGATCTGTACACAATTCCTGGAAGCTGAAAATGTCCCAGTTCTTCCATGGCCTGCATACTCAGACATTTCACCCATTGAGCCTGTGTGGGATGCTCTGGATCAACGTGTARGACAGCMTGTTCCAGTTCCCACCAATATCCAGCAACTTTGTACAGCCATTGAAGAGGAGTGGGACAACATTTTCACAGACCACAATCAACAGCCTGATCAACTCTATGCCAAGGAGATGTGTCGCGCTGCATAAGGCAAATGGTGGTCCCACCAGATACTGACTGGTTTTCTGATCCACTCCCCTACATTTATTTAAAGGTATCTGTGACCAACAGATGCATATCTCTATTCCCAGGCATGTGAAATCCATAGATTAGGACCTAATTCATTTATTTCAATTGACTTATTTCCCTATAAGATCTGTAACTCAGTAAAATCTTTTTGAAATTGTTGCATGTTGAGATAAACAAAACATCTGGACTAGTGTCATGCACCCAGAACGTCCAGTTTAGACATCAGGCACATTTAAATGTAACAGTCCAAGACTACTGCGAGATTTGAAAACAGCAGGAGTATCCATGYTGACACAAGAGTCAGTAGAACAGGATGAGKTYGCCACAATGGGCTTCCTGGTTGGATTCAAAGTTGCAGAGCTYATACTAGAATTCAGYTAAATMAGCACAATAMAACTATTAKCAATACCACTATGCTTATGAYCACATGTAGCAAAACYATAGCTTGATATACTGTAAAACTATTAATAGCATAGGTGGCGCTAACAACAGAGCTAACGGGAGCTAACAGAGCTATCAATGGAAATTAAATTAACAGGCACAAAATTWCTATTTACTATCAACATGAGAAGCTGTGGCYTAATGATATCAAWGCTATTTAATGGGAGTAAATACCTTTTGAGGAGCTTGATTTGATCAGTCAATGCCTCAACGCTGCCTTGTAGTGTTGAGACAGGATCCAGACACCCAAGTGATTAGGGTGGATCCCATCCTCCTTATAGAGCATWGTCTGCTTCCAAAAGGTGTCAAAMWTMTCTACAAAAGTAGGTTGACTGATCGATCATCCATCGAGGCAACTGGAGGCTTTATGTGGGAAGAGCAGCCAACTGACTGGCCAAGACCAGTATGACCAKCAATTATTTCAAATAGGAAACAATTTGAGACAAAATGCTGATAAAAATCATCATAAATCTCTACTTTTTCAGTAATGAAGCATGAGTCTAAATCACTTTGTCTGAGGTAGAAAAAATACAATACCCATGATTCTATCCATAGTGGAATCTGTCCCTGAWGTGGACKGTYATGACAGCAGAGATCATGATGACCAGCCCCACAGACACCAGGATYATCTTCAGCATGCACACAGACATGCTACCAGCAGGGGGAGACACTGGTTCACAACAAACAGACAATATGTTAKAGTTCKTCTAGTCTCGCACAWCAGACACTTCCTCCTCTGTGCAATTAGCRRGGGGACAAGGTTACAGTRCTTCCATTAWTACACAGAATGTACAAAACATTAAGAACACCTGCTCTTTCCGTGACATAGACTGACCAGGTGAATCCAGGTGAAAGCTATGATCCCTTATTGATGTCACTTTTTAAATCCACTTCTATCAGTGTAGAAAAAGGGGAGGAGACAGGTTAAAGAAGGATTTTTAAGCCTTGAGACAATTGAGACATGGATTGTGTATGTGTGCCATTCAGAGGATGAGTGGGCAATACAGAGTATTGAAGTGCCTTTGAAAGGGGTATGTTTGTAGGTGCCAGGACATCCGGCCAACTTAACACAACTGTGGAAAGCATTGGAGTCAACATGGGCCACCTTGTAGATTCCATGCCCAAATGAGCTGAGGTTCTTCTGAGAGGAAAAGTGGGGGTGCAACTCAATATAGGTGTCGCGCTAGCGGGACAACTTCCGGTGAAATTGGAGGGCGCGCAATTCAAATAAAGTCATACTTATTGATATCAAACATTTAGAAACATACAAGTGTCTTATATCAGTTGAAAGCTTAAATTTTTGTTAATATAACTGCACAGTCCGATTTACAGTAGCTATTACAGCGAAAACATGCCATGCGATTGTTTGAGGACGGCGCCCCACATCAAAATATTTTTCCACCGGCACAGGTTTCATAAATTCACAAATAGCGATTAAATATTAATTTACTTTTTGAAAATCTTCCTCTGATTTGTCACCCAAAGAGTCCCAGCTATAACATATAGTGTCATTTTGTAAGATAAAATCCTTCCTTATATCCCAAAACGTCAATTGCAATTTGAGTAATCCACTCATTCAACTGGCAAAGAAAAGAAATCAGAAAATCTACCCCTAAACCGTGTTTCAACAAGTCAAAATACATTTCTATTTATACCTCAGYTACCCTAAATTCTAATCAAACTATAATATTTCATAAGGAAAGAAGTATGTTCAATAGGAAACCGATTTTAGCAGGTGTGTCTTGTCTTGGAGTGCGCAAACATGGATTTCCAAGACTGTGTCCCTGCACTAAAACTGTTATTTCTTATTCGTTTTTCAAGTTACAAGCCTGAAACCTTGAACATAGACTGCTGACAACCAGTCGTGTCCTGGGAGCTAGAATTGAATATGCCCTTATACTAGCCATTGGAAGAGCATGGTCTCTCTCATCCCAAAAGAATTCTGGTTGGTTTTTCTTTGGAATTTCTCCTAACATATCTATTGTGTTATACTCTCCTACATTATTTTAACATGTCTACAAACTTCAAGGTGTTTTCTTTCCAATTATTTCCAATGGTACCAATTATATGCATATCCTGGCTTCAGGGACTGAGTAACAGGCAGTTTACTTTGGGCACGTCATTCAGGCGGAAATTGAGAAAAAAGGGGCCTAGCCCCCCTAACCAGATTTCAATGGACAGAGTTCCACTATCACCTCCTCTGTAGAACTCAGGAAGATCTAGATGTGTCTGTAGGCTACTTTGAATCAGCACTGTATAACTCAGGAAGATCTAGAAATGTCTGTAGGCTACTTTGAATCATCACTGTATAACACAGGGAGATCTAGATATGCATGTAAATCTTAATTTATATCTTCTTGAGTTAATAACCTGCAGTGTTGTTTTGAATTATGTGCAGTGAGCGCACTTCAGAGCAGATGGTGTTGTTGAACTGTAAAATAGCCGACATGTGTTTCAGTGGTGAAAAGTACTGAAGTAAAAATACTTTTGAGTACTATTTAAGTAGTTTTATTGGGTATCTGTACTTTACTTTACTGTTTATATTATTGACAACTTTTACTTTTACTTCACTACATTGCTAAAGAAAATCATGTACTTTTTACTCCATACATTTTCCCTGACACCCAAAAGTTTTAGTTACATTTTGACAGGAACATGTTCAAATTCACACACTTATAAAGATAATGTTTAGCAGGACAGGAAAATGGTCCACTTCACACATTTATCAAGAGAACATACTTGGTCATCCCTACTGCCTCGTATCTGGCGGACTCACTTAACACAAGTGCTTTGTTTGTAAATTATGTCTGAGTGTTGGAGGGTGACCCTGGCTATCCGTGAATTTTAAAAAAACAAGAAAATAATGCTGTCTTGTATGCTTAATATAAGGAAGGTGAAATGATTTATACTTGTACTTAAGTATATTTTAAACCAAATACTTTAAGACGTTTAGTCAAGTAGTGTTTAACTGGGTGACTTTCACTTTTACTTGATTCATTTTCTATTAAGGTATCTTTACTTGTACTCAAGTTTGACAATTGGGTACTTTTTCCACCACTGCTGTGTTTAGTTTCAATCAAAGCACATATTTTGCCTAGTGACGCGCGCTGTTGAGTTTGGCCACATAAGAGAAAAATGCGACCTTTCACACATTTCTAAACTCTCCTCAGGAAATTATGTGCTGTTTCTGTCTTCTAGTAACGTTCTACTATGTTATTATGTTTGGTTGTGTAGAAAACTATCATTAGAATACTATCATTATGTGATCTAGCAGACATTGATTCAGCTTTGATCTGACTTTATTAAACAAGCTCCGTTCTCCTGAGTAGCCTGTTCTGTACGAGTAGAGGAGAGACCGTGTACAAAGTAGAGAATCCTGCAGATACACAGAAGCTTCGGAACTGTGACTGTGGTCTTTAAAGAGACCATCCTAATGGTCAAATAATGGTGCCTTGGCTTTAACTACAACATTAGTTATATTCGAAAAGACACCTCAACACTTTTTCAACCAATAATGTTGCTTTGACTACAGTTTTAGTTATATTCTAATACGACATCCAGTATCTTTTTAACCAATATACTTAAATGTGTTCTTCATTTCATAAAAATGACAGAATTCCTCTCAGATAATAAGAATTACAAGATGGATGAATCAGAAGCAGTCCAATATTTTCCCATCAGTATGTTTTATTTACCATTGTATTGCTGCTCTTTATGAGGCCCAGACAACAGAACCTGAGAGATACACAAAAGCCTACCTGATGATGCTATGCAGGTCAGCAATCCAAACCCTAAAAGGAGAGACATGGTGTGAGAGATGGTGCTCAATGAAAATAATAGCTAGGTAGACGGACGGACAGATTACATGTGAAAATGTTTGCTTGTGTCTGTGTTTCCTGTTTAGCAACTGCTGTTTTCTGGCTCAACCCACACTGACAGCAGTAACATCAGCAGGATAGGTGTGGTTAATGATGATTAATTGTGTGTTTTGCAAGTAATGACAACGTTTAACTCAAATTGAGCCTGTGTTTATGTGCATCTCCCCAACAGAGAAATACCAATTCCTTCACACTACGTTTCTGTATTAAATAAGATTATAAAACTATAGATTCAGAGAACATTGAGCCATGTATGTTTCAGGCTTTTTCATCTAAGTGTTACTGAATAAAAAAACATAGTGACTAATGGAATAACAGTTGTTCTGGTGTAGTATCGTGTCAAAGGGTCCACAGCGCATCATAAGGTCTGTGACACCCCTCCCTCCTCTCAAGGGCCGGAAGGGGGAAGTTGCCCATACAGTAGGTGCTGATCTTGGGTCAGTTTCTCCCACACTAAATAGTTAAGGTTATGATTGTGGGAGGGGAAGCTGATCCTAGATCTGTACCTAAGTGAAACTTCACCCTACACTCAATGGGCCATACTCTGTACTGGTATTAGAAAAACTGTGGTCTTCACTCTCAATCTAGTAACTACCTCCAGTGCCTAGTTCAACAACTAACAGTATCAGGTGACTGCCACTTCCATCTTCAGAAATGAAACATTTCCTTCTGCTGTTATGTGCTGCCTCACTGACTGTCATCCTGGAACCACGTACAAATAACATTTAAATGATATTTTCTTACAGTAATATTACAACAATGAACCTGTAGTTCAACAACTTGAAAGATACATTGAATACTAAACATGTATCAGAACATTTTTGTATTGGTTTGACTACCTGTCAGGTGAGTCATTAGCGACATGGCTATTATAGTAATAAAGAAACAGGTAATATCAGCACATGATTACCAAAGTGTAGGTATTTAGCACAGGCAAGATCTAGAGGAGAACCTGGAACTGGGAGCCAAGTTCCCCTTTCAGCAGGACAAAAAAACAAAATAAAATATAATTTTATTGGTCACATACACGTGTTTTAGCAGACGTTATTGCGGGTGTAGCAAATGCTTGTGTTTCGATCTCTGACAGTGCAGTAATATCTAACATGTAATATCTAACAATGTCACAAGGTGGAGTCATTAAAACAAATTTTTCAACCACTCCACAAATTTCTTGTTAATTAATTGCTTTGAACGCAATGGGGGGGGGGGGGGATTGCCATCACTACAGCAGCCCTGACTATGATATCTACCTTAGACCTCCAAGCAACTCTACAGAGTCCTGAGATTTTCAAGACGATTTAACTCAACTGTAACTAAGCCACTCATGAAAATTCAATGTCGTTTTATAAAGCAACTCCAGTGTATATTTGGCCTTGTTTTGAGGTTTTGTCCTGCTGAAGATGAATTTGTCTCTCAGTGTGCTGGAAAGTAGACTGAACCAGGTTATCTTAGGATTTTGGCTGTGCGTAGCTCTATTCAATTTATTTTTAAACAAACTCCCTAGTCTTGCAGATGACAAACATAACCACAAACATGATGCAGTCACCACCATACTTGAAAATATGAAGTGGTACTCGGTGTGTTGCATGTTCCCAAACATAACGCTTTGCATCCAGGACAAAGTTGATGTCTTTGCCACATTTTTTGCAGTTTTACTTTAGTGCCTTATTGCAATCAGGATTCATGTTTTGGACATTTCAGCTTTTAATACTTTCACACCACCCTTGATGAGAAGGAGATTGGGACAAGGACCGTCCATCCGTTCTGTTCTATGCTTCACTGGGCTCCTAAGAAAATATGTTTCATGTTGCTTATCCACTCACTTTTACCCAGTGTTCTTCATCCTCATCCTCGGTGTCAAAGCAAGACGCAGACTACGAGCCTTGTAAGTAGGTAATGGACTGTATCATCCAGAAAGCCATATGTATTGATGGGCTTTACCTCAGTCCTATAGCAATTTTGTGGGCAGAACTGAAAAAGCGTGTGCAAGCAAGGAGGCTACAAACCTGATTCGGTTACACCAGCTCTGTCAGGAGGAATGGGCCAAAATTCACCAACTTATTGTGGGAAGCTTGTGGAAGGCTACCCAAAATGTTTGTCCCAAGTTAAAAAATTTAAAGGCAATGCTACCGAATACTAATTGAGTGTATGTAAACCTCTGACCCACTGGGAATGTGATGAAAGAAATAAAAGCTGAAATAAATAATTCTCTCTACTATTATTCTGACATTTCACATTCCTAAAATAAAGTGGGTGATCCTAACTGGACCATAAAAACCGGCATTTTTACTAGGATTAAATGTCAGGAATTGTGAGAAAACTGAGTTTAATGTATTTGGTTAAGGTGGTAATGTAAACTTCAGACTTCAACTGTATACCCAATACACACAAATTAACTGTAAAGGAATGGAATTTAAGAATAATATAAATATTTTGGACGAAGCATGTCAGTGGTATACGCCTAAGATACAGTAGATAGAAATAACAGTATAATACATGTGAGATGAGTAAAGGCAAAAATATGTCAACATTATTAAAAGTGGATTAGTGTTCCATTTATTAAAGTGGCCAAGTGATTTCAAGTAGATAATATAACAGGCAGGAGCCTCTAATGTGTTAGTGATGGCTATTTCACAGTCTGATGGCCTTGAAATAGAAGCTGTTTGTTCAGTCCCCTCTCGATTCCCACTTTGATGCACTTGTACTAACCTTGCTTTCTGGATGAAAGCGAGGTGACAGGCAAATGTGGCTCAGGTGGTTGGTTGTCCTTGATTATCTATTGGCCTTCCTGTGACATCGTCTTAAACCCCAGTGATGCGTTGGCCAACCACCCTCTGGGGAGAGCCCTGCGGTTGCGGGTGGTGCAGTTGCTGTAACAGGCGGTGAATCCAGCCGAACGGATGTTCTCAATTGTGCATCTCGTTGAAGGTTTGTGAGGGTTTTTAGTTGCCAGCAAAATTATTAGCTCCTGAGGTTCAAGAGGCGCATTTTGCGCTTCTTCACCACACTGTCTGTGTGGGTGGACCATTTTTTCAGTAATGTTCAGGGATTTGTACACTGAGGACCTTTAAGCTTTTCCTCTTCTCCACTACGCTGTCCCCCGTCAATGTGGGATAGGGGGTGCTCCCTCTTGCTGTTTCCCTGAAGTCCACATCATCTTCTTTAAATAAGGTCAATAAACCGAAAACAAAAGGCCAAATTTACAATGGAGTTGCTCACCAGAAATTTGTAATTTTCCTGAGTGGACAAGTACAGTTTTGACTTTAAGGCTTCCTGTTAAGGCTAGGGCTGATTTCAAGGGTTTTACTTGCTAAATCGACAAAAGCATTACATGGGCTTGTTCCCCTAATCTCTCTGATTTGTCCCTACCTGTAGCAATACCTACACGTACGCTACTTGTCAACAAGACGCAGGCCTCCTTAACTGTCCTAGAATTTCCTAAAGCAAAAAACAGCTGGAGGCCAGGGCTTTCTCCTGTAGACTCAATTTTTATGGAAATTGTTCTGCCTATTCAGTGAGAGACGCAGATGTCTCGACCTTTAAGTCTTTATTGAAGACTCATCTCTTCAGTAGGTCCTATGATTGAGTGCAGTCTGGCCCAGCGGGTGGAGAAGGTGAACGGCAAGTCACTGGAGCGAAGTGCCACCCTTGCTGTCTCTGCCTGGCCGGCTCCCCTCTCTCCACTGGGATTCTTTGCCTCTGACCCTATTATGCCGGCTAAGTCACTGGCTTACTAGTACTCTCCCATGCCGTCCCTAGGAGAGGTGCATCTTCTCGACTTGAGTGGGTTGAGTCACTGACGCGATCTTCCTGTCCGGTTTTGCACCCTCTTGTGCTCGTGCAATGGAGGAGATCTTCGTGGAACATACTCAGCCTTATCTCAGTGTAGTAAGTTGGTCTGTTGAGTGGTGTGGGGGCTGTGCTTTGGAAAAATGGATCGGGTTATATCCTGCATGGTTGGCCTCGTCCGGGGGTATCGTCGGACAGGGCCACAGTGTTCCCCAACCCCCCCCCATTCTCTCAGCCTCCAGTATCTATGCTGCAGTAGTCTATGTGCTGGAGGCTAGGATCAGTCTGTCCTTTCTGGTGTAATTCTCCTGTCTTATGTGATTTACTGTGTATAGTATGCTCCCCCTTATTCTCCCATCTCTCTCTCTCCTCCCGGAGTACCTGAGCCCTATGACCTTGCCTCAGGACTACCTGGCCTGAAGACTCCTGACTGTCCATGTCACCAGTCCACCTGGTCGTGCTGCTGATACAGTTTCTGCTATTCTGTCTGAGGCTATGACCTCAGATCTCTTCACCAGACGTGCTACCTTGTCCCGGACCTGCTGTTTTCGACTCTTTCTCTCACGCTCTCTCTGTTCCTAGGTTCTTGCCTTTCTAGGGAGTTTTTCCTAGACATCGTGATTCTATATCTGCATTGCTTGGTGTACGGCAACTGCTCCGTCCACAACCGTAAGGCTCTCCAGAGGGTGGTGCGGCCTGCACAACACAATCACTGGGGGCAAACTACCTGCCCTCCAGGACACCTACATCACCCGATGTCACAGGAAGGCCATAAAGATGATCAAGGACAACAACCACCCGAGCCACTGCCTGTTCACCCCGCTATCATCCAGAAGGCGAGGTCAGTACGGGTGCATCAAAGCAGGGACCGAGAGACTGAAAAACAGCTTCTATCTCAAGGCCATCAGACTGTTAATTCTTGGAACTATAGGGGGTGCTGTTCCGCATTAGCATATTTG
>NW_019943445.1:41584-43452 GCF_002910315.2 Salvelinus sp. IW2-2015 | reverse complement strand
ATACCATCTACTGCATCTTGCCTATGCCGTTCTGTACCATCACTCATTCATATATCTTTATGTACATATTCTTTATCCCTTTACAACTGTGTGTATAAGGTAGTAGTTGTGGAATTGTTAGGTTAGATTACTCGTTGGTTATTACTGCATTGTCGGAACTAGAAGCACAAGCATTTCGCTACACTCGCATTAACATCTGCTAACCATGTGTATGTGACAAATAAAATTAGATTTGATTTGATTTGTTTTGGCGTTTTAGGTTGGGTTTCTGTATAAGCACTTTGTGACATCTGCTGATGTATGAAAGGGCTTCATAAATACATTTGATTGATTGATTGAGTCCTTCCAGACTCACATTAAGCCTCTCCAATCCAAAATTAAATCTACAATCGGCTTCCTTTATCGCAACAAAGCATCCTTCACTCATGCTGCCAAACATACCCTCGTAAAACTGACTCTCCTACCGATCCTCGACTTCGGCAATGTCATTTACAAAAAAGCCTCCAACACTCTACTCAGCAAACTGGATGTAGTCTCTCACAGTGCCATCCGTTTTGTCACCAAAGCCCCATATACTACCTACCACTGCAACCTGTATGCTCTCCTTGGCTGGCCCTCACTACATATTCGTCACCAAACCAACTGGATCCAGGTCATCTATAAGTCTTTGCTAGGTAAAGCCCCGCCTTATCTCAGATCACTGGTCACCATAGCAACACCACCCAGTAGCACGTGCTCCAGCAGGTATTTTTCATTGGTCATCCCCAAAGCCAACACTTCCTTTGGCCGCCTTTCCTTCCAGTTCTCTGCTGCCAATGATTGGAACGAATTGCAAAAATCACTGAAGCTGGAGTCTTATATCTCCCTCTTTAACTTTATGCATCAGCAGTCAGAGCAGCTTACCGATCACTGTATCTGTACACAGCCAATCTGTAAATAGCACACCCGACTACCTCATCCCCATATTGTTATTTATCCTCTTGCTCTTTTGCTCCCCCAGTATCTCTACTTGTACATCATCATCTGCACATCTATCACTCCAGTGTTAATGCTAAATGTAACGTCCTGACCAGAGTTATTATGTGTTTTGCTGGTTTAGTGTTGGTCAGGACGTGAGCTGGGTGGGAATTCTATGTTGTGTGTCTAGTTTGTCTGTTTCTATGTCCAGCCTAATATGGTTCTCAATCAGAGGCAGATGGTAATCGTTGTCCCTGATTGAGAATCATATATAGGAGGCTTGTTTTGTGTTGGGATTTTGTGGGTGTTTGTTTCCTGTCTCTGTGTTTGTTCTGCACCAAATAGGACTGTCTCGGTTTTCACGGTTTGTTATTTTGTTTGTTGTTTGTAGTGTTCACTTGTGCTTTATTAAACATGTTGAACACTAGACGCGCTGCACTTTGGTCCTCTCCTTCACCCCTGGAGAAAACCGTTACAGAAACACCCACCAACAAAGGACCAAGCAGCGTGGCGACAGCAGCAGAGACAGACAGAGGAATGGACATGGGAAGATGTCTTAAACGGCAAGGGTTGCTACACATGGGAGGAGATCCTGGCTGGAAAGGATCGCCTCCCATGGGAACAGCTGGAAGCAGCGAGGAGAGCAGAGGCAACCGGAGAGAGGAACCGGAGGTATGAGGGTACGCGACTAGCACGGAAACCCGAGAGGCTCACCCCAAAATTTATTGGGGGGGGGGGAGGCTAAAGGGGAGTGTGGCGAAGCCGGGTTGGATACCTGAGCCAACTCCCCGGGCTTACCGTGGAGTGAGAGGGCGTCGTACTGGTCAGACACCGTGTTATGCGGTGGAGCGCACGGTGTCCCCAGTACGCGTGCTTAGCCCAGTGCGGGCTATTCCACCTTGCCGCACTGG
>NW_019943445.1:34018-41559 GCF_002910315.2 Salvelinus sp. IW2-2015 | reverse complement strand
AAATCCGTATTTTATTTTTATTACAGTCATTTACTCCTCTCCATGCACCCTCCATGGTAACTGTAGCATATTAATGTTGTGTGCGTCTACTTTCAAGTTTTAATGTCAATGCACAAGTCAGTGAAAATGCTTTACTTGCAAACCAACAATGCAATAATTAATTAAATGTATACAGAAAAAAAAAACGTAGAAATAAGCAAAATAAGTGATTTTTGCAATTCTTCACATCCATTGCGCAGCAGAAGAACCTGGAACGTAGGCGGCCAAAGGAGTGTTGTGCTTTGGGGATGCACATGAAAATACCTGCTGGAGCACGTGCTACTGGTGGGTGTTGCCTATGGTGACACCAGTGATCTGAGACTAAGGCGGGGCTTTTACCTAGCAAAAACTATAGAATGACCTGGATGGCAGTTGGGTTGGTGGGTACAATATGTAGTGAGGGCAGCCAAGGAGAGCAACAGGTTGCAGTCGGTGGTAGTATATGGGGCTTTGGTGACAAAACGGATGGCACTGTGAGAGACTACATCCATTTGCTGAGTAGAGTTTGGAGTGGCTATTTTGTAAAATGACCATGCCGAAGTCGAGGATCCGTAGGAGTAGTCAGTTTTACGAGGTCTCTGTTTGGCAGATGAGTGAAGGAATGCTTTGTTGATAAATAGGAAGCCGATTGTTCTAGGGATTTAATTTTGGATTGGAAGCGCTCTATATGTGAGTCTGGAAGGAGAAGTTTACAGTCAACCGAACACTAGTATTTGTAGTTGGTCACATACTTCTAAGTCAGAACCATCCAGAGTAGCTGATGCTATCGGCGGTGCGGGCAGCAATCGTTTTTGAAGAGCATGCACTTAGTTTCACTTGCATTTAACCAAGCAGTTGGAGGCCAAGGAAGGAAGTGTTGTAGGCATGATGCTCGTTTGGAGGTTAGTTATCAAGTGTCCAAAGAAGGGGCCAGTTGTAATACAGAAGGTGTCGTCTGGCGTAGAGGTGGTTCACAGAATCACCAGCAGCAAGAGCAACATCAATTGCATATATACAGAGAAGAGTTGGCCAGAATTGAACCTGTGGCACCCCATAGAGATGAAGAGGTCTGACAACAGCCCTCGATTGACACACGAACTCCCTGATTGCTCAGTTTGACAGGGTTGGCCAGCCTCTAGAAAAGATTTTGGTGGTTCCAAACGTCTTCCCCCTTAAGAAACGATGGAGGCCACGAGTCTTGGGGACCATCAATGCCTGGCAGAATGTTTTTGTGCCTTCCCCAGGTCTTTTCTCTAACACAATCCCTCGGCAGGCCCTACCGGCAAATCCTTTAACCTCACGGCTTATTTTTTTGTTCTGACATGCACTGTAACTGTGCGACCTTATATAGAAGTGTGTGCCTTTCCAAATCATTGTACAATCAATTGAAATCACACAAGGTGGACTCCAATCAAGTTGAAGAAACCTCTCAATGATTACTCAAAGGAAACAGGATGCACCTGAGCTCAATTTCGAGTCAGATGCAAAGTGTCCTGAATACTTAAAAAACAAGCTCTCTTTTTTATCTCTTTAATTTTTTATATATTTGCTAACATTTTCTAAAACTGTTTTTCTCTTCTTTATTATGGGTTATTCGTGTTGTAGATTTTTATTCAATAACATTTAGAAATAAGGCTTGTAACGTAACAAAATGTTGAATAGTCACCGGCGTCTGATACTTTTTCAGAAGGCGCGTAACATGGGTATTTTTGAGGAAATGCCCATTTCCTATCTCCAGGGTATTTTCTGTTAAGTGTTACATCCACAACCACTGCTAATGATGACACGTGACTAGTCCACTTCCCATAAGCCATCCATCACTGCTGGCCGTACACACTCAAGTTGTAACAACTGATCTACCAACGCTTTGGTGACAATGACCACAAGCTTAGTGGAAGGGTCGACAGCAGAACAATGGCTGTTGGTCAATAATTTTGTGCAGAAAAACTTTTTTGTTGTCTGTGAACAAAAATGTACTCTTCAGTACAACCATTGTGTCAAGTGTGTTGTACTCAGTTTGTTACAAACTGGAAGTTGTGCAGGTCTGTCCCTGCCTGCAATGCCTGTTTGTCCTGCCTGCTGTCCTGCCTGCATTGCCTGCTTGTCCCTGCTGCATGCTGTCTGTCCTGTCTGCATGAACTGTCTGTCCTGTCTGCATGCCTGTCTGACCTGCCTGCAGAGTCATTGTGGCATCAACTCCCCCACAAAGCTTACAGTAAATAGGGTTACAATAAGAGTTCCCTCCCTATCAGAGTTTACAGTACATAGGTTACATAAGAGTCCCACATGGCACTCTAGTCCCTACATAGTGCACTACCTTTCAGACCAGGACCCTAAAAGAACCTAGTCCCTACATAGTGCACTACTATAGACCAGGACCTAAAGAACCCAGTCCCAATAATGCACTACTTTAGACCAGGACCTAAAGAAACCCTATTCCCTATATAGTGACTACTTTTGACAGGGTCAAAGGACACACAGACAAATTCACTAAACAAAAAACACAGCAAACACTGAATGTAAAGAGCATGCAGTCGATCGCATTAGAAGATCATTAAGACCAACTCAACATGTAAAATCAAACACTAGTTGAAAAATACATAATTAAATTTAGTATAATGTTCCAAAATGCTAGACCCCAACCTGTTTTCGAATACATTTTTTGAAAAGGAACTTACTAAACCTTTCAACTGCTACCAAACACGGATCCGGGATCCCCCCATCACAAAAGCTGCACTAGCTATAGCCTAGCCCTAAAGCCTGACAGGGATATCATATAATAAAATGTTCAATGAATCACAAGTCCAAGACACCATGAAGATTCACAGATCCTTGTGATCCAGCATCATCTTCAGATTTTTTCAAAAATGTTTTACACGGGACAGCAAAAATAATGTATTTCTATTAGCTAACCACCATAAGCAAAAGAACAACTTTTTTTTGTCCACCATTTTTCCCTGCATAGGTAGCGCATCACTAATGACCAAATAAAGATACTCCATAGCCACTAACACAAGAAAAATTCATCAGATAAAAAGTCTGATAACATATTTATTGTATAGCATATGTTTGTAGAAAAATTTGCATATTCAGGTATAAATCATCTTTACCATTGCAGCCACTATCACAAAACTCACCAAAGCGACTAGAATAACTACAGAAGAACGTCGTATTACCTAACTTACTAATCATAAAACATTCTAAAATAACAGTGCGTAAAGTAATTGAAAGACACAGATCCTGTGAATCCCAGACAATATTCAGATTTTCTAAGTGTTTTACAGCGAAAACACAATAATCGTTATATAGCATACACAATGTGCAAACATTACCAGCATTGATTCAAGGCAAAAAAAGAGCGATAAGCGTTTACACCAAAATATATTAAATTTTTTCACTAACCTTCTCAGAATTCTTCGATGACACTCCTGTAACATCATATACAACATACATATAGAGTTTGTTCGAAAAAATGTGCATATTTAGCCAAAAATCTGGTTATACAATGAGAAAATAGCCAAACTGGCCAGAAAATTCGGGCGTAACTCTTGAGAGTGAAAATTTGAAACATTCAATTATTAAATCCATTACATTTTCTGAAAGAATCAAGATGACTCAGTGTGCTGGTGTTGTTCATGGTGAGTCTATAGCAGGGGTTGTAACTGGTTCAGGTAACAGAACTGAAAACCGAAAAAGAAAAACATTTGAAGAGGAAGAGAAACAGAACCGTGAACTAAAGTAATCTCTTGGGTTCCGGAACAGAAACATTATTTTCAAATCTTGAGAACTGGGTAATAATGTTCCTTTTCGTTCCCCAAAAATAATCCTTATGCCTGATATACATACACTCAGTGTACAAAACATGATGGACACCTTCCTAATATTGAGTTGAAACCCCGTTCTGCCCTCAGAATAGCCTCAATTCGTTGGTGCCTGGATTGTACAAGGTGTCAAAATAATTCCACAGGTATGCTGACCCATGTTGACTCCAATGCTTCCCACAGTTGTGTCAAGTTGGCTGGATGTCCTTTGGGTGGTGGTCTGGATATCACAAAATAAAAACTGAAAAACACAGCAGCGTTGTAGTTCTTCACACAAACCGGTGCACCTTGCACCTGCTAACATACCCATTCAACGGCACTTCATCATTTTCTCTTGCCCATTCACCCTCTGAATCATACACAGTCCATGTCTCAAGGCTTAAAAACCCTTTAACCTGTTTCCTCCCCTTCTTCTACACTGATTGAAGTGGATTTAACAAGTGACATTATTAAGGAATCATAGCTTTCACCCGGATTCACCTACTCAGTCTGTCATGGAAAGAGCATGTATTGTACACTCAGTGTATAATTCTGCAATTTATTGAATTTATCATTTTATTATTAGCCTGTTCCAACCCACGTCATATCATGATGCTCAGCGATTTTGGCCAAGCCCCCTCTATTTCCACTCCTCACTCTCTCTCTACCCCTGGAATATCAATCACATCTCACGCCTGTATTTATCTGTCCTTTAAACATGTAAACAGCTAGCTTACCCGTTCCATAGCAAGCTGCTTAAGCCATGCTTATTGGTGGAGTAAATTAATGAGATAAATGTAGGAACGATGCTGATTTGACGAGGTAAAGAATTAACAAAAATGAACTATATGATCAGTTAAAAAATATTGGTTCCAACCGGTTCAGAATTTAATCTGCTGGTCAGAACACTGGAACGGAACCAAACTAAATGAATAGGGGTTCTGCTCAGAATGGAACGATTGGAAATATTTAGCGTATTCTATTTATTCATTACACTATAAATAATAAAAACACAAGACAGTCTAACAAGGTATTTCCATTCTGGTCCTCGTTCTTATCACACAGGTTCTCTACAAGCCCCACCTGGTCATGGTGGATGTAAATTAAAGGAGATCCANACAGAGGGGCAGCTCCGGACTGAAGGGCAGCTCCGGACAAATGGCAGCTCCGTACTGAGGGCAGCTCCGGACAGTGAGGGGCAGCTCATGACTGAGGGCAGCTCATGACTGGAGGGCAGCTCATGACTGGAGGGGCAAGCTCATGACTGGAGGGCAGCTCATGACTGGAGGGCAAGCTCATGACTGGAAGGACAGCTCATGACTGGCAGGCGGCTCTGGCAGCTCTGACTGGCGGGCGGCTCTGGCAGCTCCTGACTGGCGGGCGGCTCCTGCAGCTCCTGACTGACGGGCGGCTCTGGCGGCTCCTGACTGACGGACGGCTCTAGCGGCTCCTGACTGACGGGCGGCTCTAATGGCTCGGGACAGACGGGCGGCTCTGACGGCTTGGGACAGACGGGCGGCTCTGATGGCGCTGGGCAGGCGGCAGCTCAGATGGCGCTGGGCAGGCACGCAGCTCAGATGGCGCTGGGCAGAGAGGCAGTCACGATGGCGCTGGCAGACGGGCAGCTCAGACAGTGCTGGGCAGACGGGCAGCTCAGACGGCGGCTGGGCAGACGGGCAGTTCAGACGGCGTTGGACAGACGGCCGACTCTGACCGTCTGGTGCGTGGTGCCGGAACTGGTGGTACCGGACTGGAGACACGCACCTCAAGGCTAGTGCGGGAGCAGGAAACAGGGCACACTGGACTCTCGAGGCGCACATATAGGCCTGGTGCGTGGTACCGGCACTGGTGGTACCGGCTGAGGGCACGCACCTCAGGGCGAGTGCGGGGAGAAGGAACAGTGCGTACAGGGCTCTGGAGACGCACGGAGGCTTGGTGCGTGGTGCCGGAACTGGAGGTACTGGGCTGGAGACATGCACCACGGAAGAGTGCATGGAGGAGGAACAGGGCTCTGGAGACGCACTGGAAGTCTGGTGCGTGGTGTAGGCACTGGTGGTACTAGGCTGGGGCGGGGAGGTGGCGCCGGATAGACCGGACCGTGCAGGCGTACTGGCTCCCTTGAGCACCGAGCCTGCCCAACCTTACCTGGTTGAATGCTCCCCGTTGCCCGACCAGTGCTGGGAGGTGGAATAACCCGCACTGGGTTTGTTGGCAAACCGGGGACACCATGCGTAAGGCTGGTGCCATGTATGCCGGCCCGAGGAGACGCACTGGAGACCAGATGTGTTGAGCCGGCTTCATGGCACCTGGCTCAATGCTCACTCTAGCCCGGCCGATACGCGGAGCTGGAATGTACCGACCCGGGCTATCACACGTACAGGAGACACCGTGCGCTCTTCCGCATAACACAGTGTCTGCCCGTACTCCCGCTCTCCACGGTAAGCACAGGGAGTGGGCGCAGGTTTCCTACCTGACTTCGCCACACTCCTCTTTAGCACCCCCCCCCCCCCCCCCCAAGACTCTGTCCTGAGCTACCTCTCTGTCCTGAGCTACCTTTCTGTCCTGAGCTACCTCTCTGTCCTGAGCTATCTCTCTGTCCTGAGCTACCTCTCTGTCCTGAGCTGTCTCCTCAATCTAGTGGGGACCTTGGTGAAGATTCCTAGACCAGGGTCGGGGGCGAAGGTCGCCACTCAATGGACGCTAAGGAGGGGGACAAAGACAATGGTGGAGTGGTGGCCTCGTCCTGCGCCGGAGCCACCACCGCGGACAGATGCCCACCCAGACCCTCCCCTAGAGTTTTAGGAGGTGCGTTCGGAGTCTGCACCTCAGGAGGGGGGTACTGTCACGTTCTGACCATAGTTCTTGTGTGCTTTGCTTGTTTTAGTGTTGGTCAGGACGTGAGCTGGGTGGGCATTCTATGTTGTGTGTCTTGTTTGTCTGTTTCTGTGTTTGGCCTAGTATGGTTCTCAATCAGAGGCAGATGTTTTTTGTTGTCTCTGATTGGGAATCATATATAGGTGGCTTGTTTTGTGTTGGGGATTGTGGGTGGTTGTTTCCTGTCTTTTTGATCGTTTCACCAGAGAGGACTGTTTCGGTGTGCCACGTTTGTTATTTTGGTTATTTGTAAGTGTTCCCAGTATTTGTCTTGTTTATTAAATATGTTGAACAGGGGCTACGCTGCGTCTTGGTCCGATCCCTGCTACACCTCTTCTTCGGACGAAGGCTGCCGTTACAATTGTTTTGTGTGAAGAACTACATTGCTACTGTGTTTTTCAGTTTTTATTTTGTGATATCCAGACCACCACCCAAGGGACATCACGCCAACTTGACACAACTGTGGGAAGCATTGGAGTCAACATGGGCCAGCATACCTGTGGAATTATTTTGAAACCTTGTACAATCCAGGCACCGACAAATTGAGGCCATTCTGAGGGCAAAACGGGGTTTCAACTCAATATTAGGAAGGTGTCCTTCATGTTTTGTACACTGAGTGTATGTATACCAGACATAAGGATTATTTTTGGGGAACGAAAAGGAACATTATTACCCAGTTCTCAAGATTTGAAAATAATGTGAAAATAATGTTTCTGTTCCGGAACCCAAGAGATTACTTTAGTTCACGGTTCTGTTTCTCTTCCTCTTCAAATGTTTTTCTTTTTCGGTTTTCAGTTCTGTTACCTGAACCAGTTACAACCCCTGCTATAGACTCACCATGAACAACAC
>NW_019943445.1:25345-29698 GCF_002910315.2 Salvelinus sp. IW2-2015 | reverse complement strand
AGATGATTGTGGACTTCAGGAAACAGCAGAGGGAGCACCCCCCTATCCACATTGACGGGACAGCAGTGGAGAAGGAGGAAAGCTTAAAGGTCCTCAGTGTACAAATCACTAACATACTGAAATGGTCCACCCACACAGACAGTGTGGTGAAGAAGGCGCAATAGTGCCTCTTGAACGTCAGGAGGCTGAATAATTTTGGCTTGGCAACTAAAACCCTCACAAACTTTCACGGATGCACAATTGAGAACATCCTGTTCGGCTGTATCACCGCCTGTTACAGCAACTGCACCACCCGCAACCGCAGGGCTCTCCAGAGGGTGGTGTGGCCAACGCATCACTGGGGGCAAACAATGTCACAGGAAGGCCAAATAGATCATCAAGGACAACAACCACCTGAGCCACTGCCTATTCACCTCACTTTCATCCAGACAGGTGTATCAAAGCTGGGATCGAGAGACTGAAAAACAGCTTCTATCTCAAGGCCACCAGACTGTGAAATAGCCATCTGTAACGCTCGTCTTTCTCCTCGTCTGAGGAGGAGCAAGGATCGGACCAATATGCAGCGTAGTTTGAAGACATAATCTCGTTTATTTAAACGAAGACGAAAAACACTTGAACAAACTACAAAATAACAAACGACGTGAACAGACCTGAACTTGAGAACAAAACACATGAACGCACGAACAGGACGGAACACATGAACGAACGAAACTAAACAGTCCCGTGTGGTACAAACACTGACACAGGAACAATCACCCACAAACAAACAGTGTGAACAGCCTATCTAAATATGGTTCTCAATCAGAGGAAACGTAAAACACCTGCCCCTGATTGAGAACCATTCAGGCTAGTTAACAACCTAAACATAGAAACAAATAACATAGACTGCCCACCCCAACTCACGCCCTGACCATACTAAACAAAGACAAAACAAAGGATATAAGGTCAGGAACGTGACACCATCACTAGCACATTAGAGGCTCCTGCCTGTATATATCGACTTGAAATCACTGGCCACTTTAATAAATGGAARACTAATCACTTTAATAATGTTGACATATTTTGCCTTACTCATCTCACATGTATATACTGTATTCTATTCTATTCTACTGTATCTTAGTCTATGCCACTCTGACATTGCTCGTCCAAATATTTATATATTCTTAATTCCATTCCTTTACGACGTACGATTTGTGTGTATTGGTTAATACAGTTGAAGTCTGAAGTTTACATACACCTTAAGCTTGTCACTACAGCGGGGGCTGTTTCAACTTGGACATTGATCTTCCCAAATTAAACTCCTCACTCAATATCTGCTCATACAATAGCATATTATTATTACTATTGATAGAAAAAACAATCTCTAGTTTCTAAAACCGTTGAATTATGTCTGTGGGTGGAAACAGAAACTCCTCGCAGCGAAATCATGACAGGAACTGCGAAGTCTGAAAAACTGCTCTTCTCAGATCAGTTTAAGCTCTGTATTGTATCCCTATGGGTCGATATGAACTGCACGCGCCTTCCCTGATTCAGTAAACCATAGAACTTGGAATGGATTTCTACGTAGATCTCAGACCGATAAAAAGCCATGCATGGATGTCCGCTCTTTTCGACGTCGTCAAGCGCAATGGAATACATGCAGATGGCATGCTCAAACGCTCTCGTTTTAGGCCTAGATATATCCGTCTGTATTAATTCGAAGTGTAGAAACATCATAACGAATTCATTTTTAACGATTATATCAGTTATGCGAGTATATGCTAGTTCGAATTATCCTTAGTATNCCCAGTTACGCAAAGCAAGACCTCAGGATAGCATCTTTGAACGCCCTCCAGTTATCGCCTTAGATATGTGCGTCTGTAATTTAGACTTCTAGTATAGGTGTTAGAAACATCATAAACGAAGTTATTTAAACCGAGTTATATACAGTTTATTGCCGAGATATTGCATATTTTCGGTTATTTCCTTAGTATTGCACTTTGACCATATTGGGCATGTCTGTGCGACCATAGCTATTGTAGCTGTAATTCCCAAAAGGTGAAGAGGGACTTTACACAACCGTGCCAAAACGATTCTGTTGGACAAAGTGACAACTTGCCCCAAGATTCTGATGAAGCTCGTTCCAAAAGTAAAGCTATTTATTGATTGTTATTCCGTAGTTATGTGGAAAAAATTTAAAAAGTGTGTGGTCGCCATTATTGCGCACTGGTCTGGCGTGTAACGCACAACTGTATGTCTGTCAGTTAACGTTAATTTTAAAAGAATCTAACATCTAGCGATTGCATTAAGGAAACTAATTTATCTTTTCATTAGCTGTTCCGAACTTGTATTTTGTTAGTCAAGTTTATGAAATAGTTTCTCGATTAGAAATAGGTGCTTCTCCAAGATGCGCGTGTGACAGATTGCCTCTAAAGTTTTGGCCACTATTCTCATTGTATAACCACGATATTGTGCCGCTAAATTGCACATTTTCGAACAAACTCTATATGCATTGTGTAATATGATGTTATAGGACTTTCTGAAGAATTCTGAGCAAGGTTGAGTTGCAACCAAAATTAATATCTTTTGGTTGACTATTACTAATCGCTATGTTTTTTGCTTGATCAATGCTTCTGCTGATAATTGTTTTGGCTATTGTGGATAGCTAATATAACTGTTTATATTGTGTTGTTCGCTCTGAAAACACTTAGGAAAATCTGAAATATGATCTGATTCACAAAGATCTGTGTCTTTCAATTGCTGTACGCTGTGTATTTTTAAGAAATGTTTTATGATGAGTAATTAGGTAATACACGTTGCTCTCTGTAGTTATTCTAGTCGCTTTGGTGAGAGTTGTGATGGTGGCTGCAATGGTAAACTATGATTTATACCTGAAATATGCACATTTTTCTAACAAAACATATGCTATACAATAAATATGTTATCAGACTGTCATCTGATGAAGTTTTTTCTTGGTTAGTGGCTATTTATATCTTTATTTGGTCGAATTAGTGATGGCTACCTATGCAGGGAAAAATGGTGGACAAAAAAAAGTTGTGTCTTTTGCTATGGTGGTTAACTAATAGAAATACATATTTTGTCTTCCCTGTAAAACATTTTAAAAATCGGAAATTATGGCTGGATTCACAAGATCTGTATCTTTCATTTGGTGTCTTGGACTTGTGATTTCATGAACATTTTATTATATGATATCCCTGTAGCTTTAGGCTAGGCTATGCTAGTCTGCTTTTTTGATGGGGGGATCCCGGATCCGGGTTTGTGACTCGTTAGAGGTTATTAAGGAAAAGTACCTTTAGTCAATCTGCTTTCAGTGTGAGAGCTTCCCATGTCTGGAATACCCTGCCATTAGACACACACAACTGTGATTAATGTGCACTGTCCCTGTAAAAATAAAAATTACTCAAACTGCAATCAACTTTAATAACCTTACATTGTTCCACATAATGGAAACAGATTACAATATTAGAATACATTAACTTCCTGCTCAAATTCACTGGTGTTACCTAAACAATCAAACCAAGAATCAATAATCATCAGAACACATTATCACAATGTTTCCTTATTCTCACCTGAATCACTTTCAGCTTAACATATCCTATTTTTTTCTTCTTTCCAGTGGGCAAAAATATAACCCCTATCCTCTCAACGTTCTGCCTTACCTCTATTGTAAGATTAAAACCAAACTTTACAACTTTCTCTTCTCTTTCCTCTTCCCACTTATGAAATGTCCAAGACGTTAAAAATAACACGTACAGCGCCAAATTTATAACACATGTCAGTCAATCCATAAGAATGAAAAACATTTCGGTGGGCACCACTCTATCGCCATTATCTCTCCGCTATTATTTAGAATTTCTTTAATTTAGGTAACTGTCTCCTCTATGATACAGTAATTTAAATACGACTCCATTCTCAATACGTTATTCCAGCAGATAATTTAGGCAACAGACACCGTCTTGCATCGAAATTCGCTTCGCTATTATTTTGAATGAATTAGTCTCTACATTTAACCTAAACAATCTATTAAAAAGTTGAATTTATCCCTTCTTTCAATTTGAACCAAACAAGCTATTAAAACGTTCAGTTTATATCTTATACAAACACTAGCGACCGTATCTTTCCAGGCAAAACATACCAATAGTTGAATTACAATCAAAAACTCAGATTTTAGTCTCCAGCTTGAAAGGCGAGAATTCTACCACTAAACCACCAATGCTATTTGAATGATTAACCTTTCACGAGCCTCTACCCCGGATCCGGGAGCACCCCCCACACCCCCCACACACTAATTAGCATAGCTAGCATAGCTTCACAAGTAGATAGTAGCATCTAAATATCATTAAATCACAAGTC
>NW_019943445.1:14745-23063 GCF_002910315.2 Salvelinus sp. IW2-2015 | reverse complement strand
GAGCTAGAAACACAAGCATAACATCTGCAAATCTGTGTGCTCGACCAATAAACGTTATTTGATTTGCACTGAAATACACAGAGGAATGTAAATCTTATCTATAAAATACAATAGTCCCTTCTATGTGTGAGTGTGTTGTGACTGCAACCTGGTCTCAGAGCATTTCATATTATTATGTAATGAGAGGTCGATCGATTAATCGGAATGGGCGATATTAGGGCCGATTCAGAGTTTCTAACAATCGGAAATCGAATTTTGGACAACGATTTTGCTCGAATATATTTTTTCCGTATTTCACTGAAAGAATAAACATTTTGTTTTTCGAAATGATAGTTTCCGGATCGACCATATTAATGACCTAAGGCTCGTATTTCTGTGTGTTATTATGTTATAATTAAGTCTATGATTTGATATAGCAGTCTGACTGAGCGATGGTAGCAACAGCAGGCTCGTACGCATTCATTCAAACAGCATTTTCGTGCATTTTGCCAGCAGCTCTTCGCAATGCTTCAAGCATTGCACTGTTAATGACTTCAAGCCTATCAACTCCCGAGATTAGGCTGGTGTAACCGATGTGAAATGGCTAGCTAGTTAGCGGGGTGCGCGCTAATAGCGTTTCAAACGTCACCCGCTCTGAGACTTGGAGTAGTTGTTCCCCTTGCTCTGCAAGGGCCACGGCTTTTGTGGAGCGATGGGTAACGATGCTTCGAGGGTGCTGTTGTCGATGTGTTCCTGGTTCGAGCCCAGGTAGCGGTGAGGAGAGGATGGAAGCTATACTGTTACACTGGCAATACTAAAGTGCCTATAAAGACATCCAATAGTCAAAGGTATATGAAATACAAATCATATAGAGAGAAATAGTCCTATAATTCTATAATAACTACAACCTAAAACATCTTACCTGGGATATATGAAGACTCATGTTAAAAGGAACCACCAGCTTTCATATGTTCTCATGTTCTGAGCAAGGAACTTAAACGTTAGCTTTCATCAAATTGAACATGTTTGTTATTTATTTGAGCCTAAATTGATTTGATTGATGTATTATATTAACTTAAAATAAGTGTTCATTCAGTATTGTTGTAATTGTCAGTATTACAAATAAATAAATAAAAAATCGGCCGATTAATTGGTATCGGCCTTTTTGTTCCTCCAATAATCGGTATCGGTATCAGCGTTGAAAAATCATAATCGGTCGACCTCTATTATTTAAATCTGAGACACTCTATTTCGTATGATATGTTCTGAATTTGCAAAACATGATATGTTACAATTTCTAGCTAAGTGAATAGTGTACTAACGTTAGGGGTTAGAATTAAGGTTAGACTGAAGTTTAGGAGTTAGGATAAAGGGTTAAGGTTAGGGACGGGTTAGCTAACATGCTAAGTACAGTGCCTTGCAAAAGTATTCACCCCCTTGGCATTTTTCCTATTTTGTTGCATTAAACCTGTAATTTAAATTGATTTTTATTTGGATTCATGTAATGGACATACACAAAATAGTCAAAAAAAGTCCAATGAAAAAAAAAACTTATTTCTAAACATTTTTAAAACGAAAAATGGATAAGTGGTGCATATGTATTCACCACCTTTGCTATGAAGCCCCATAATAAGATTTGGTGCAACCAATTACCTTCAGAAGTCACATAATTCGTTAAATAAAGTCCACCTGTGTGCAATCTAWGTGTCACATGATCTGTCACATGATCTCAGTATATATACACCTGTTCTGAAAGACCCCAGAGTCTGCAACACCACCAAACAAGGGGTATTATGAAGACTTGCAGCTGTAATTGCGGAAAAAGTTGGCTCTACAGTGTTGCTTTTGGGGGGGTGAATAGTTATGCACGCTCAAGTTTTCTGTTTTTTTGTCTTATTTCTTGTTTGTTTCACAATAAATTTAAAAAAGCATTTTCAAAGTGGTAGGCATGTTGTGTAAATCAAATGACACCCCCCCCCCCAAAAAAATATATTTAATTCCAGGATGTAAGGCAACAWAATAGGAAAAATGCCAAGGGGGTGAATACTTTCGCAAGCCACTGTAGTTCCAAAGCACCTAAAAAGTAGTAAGCAGTTGAACATTTGCTTATTTGCTAAAATTGTCCGTGATGCAATTAAGACTTGAAACCTTTGTGTTGCTAGACGTTGGTGTTACATGTCTACCTGTCCACCCTGACCAACCACCCTCCTTTCATTTTTACATTAGGTAACCATCTGTCTTATGTAACTGTACCAAACATAACATATCATACTAAATAGAGTCTCGGATTTACGTACAGAATAATATGAAATGCTCTGAGACCAGGTTGGTGACTTAGACCTCGTTCACTGAAGTGCATGGATGTGGGCTGTTACGTGTAGGTTGTCTTGATAATATGGTTATTTTCTAGGTCAGAGGAACTCAGAATGTGCTGATGCCCTCAACTCAAAGGGGAAAAGTGTTTCTGTAACAACTAAATAGGTCATGATGAAGGGGTTTTAACAGGTCCTCTTCAGTTGTTGCATCATCACTTTCCCACAACCTTTGTCTAACTCTCACACCCACTGATACTTGTTTAATATAATATAGAACTCAAAGGATTCCTGCAGTTCAGAAGTATATGTTTCATATCATTAGCTCTTATTACAGTAAGCTGAGATACATGGAAAGTACAGTGTCTTCAGAAAGTATTCCACATGTTGTGTWACAGCCTGAAATTATAATGGATCAAAGTGAGATTGTGTGTCACTGGACTACACAATATACCCCAACCAATTCTCAAAAAAATAATTCAAAAGTCAATAAGTATTCAACCCCTTTGTTATGTCCTGCCTAAATACGATCAGGAGTACATTCTTGCTTAACAACTTAACAACAAAAATAAGATGCATGGACTCACTCTGTGTGCAATAATAGTATTCAACCTGATTTTTGAATGACTACCTCATCTCTGTACACCACACATACAATTATGTTCAAGGCYCCTCAGTTGAATTGTGAATTTCAAACACAGATTCAACTACAAAGACCAGGGAGGTTTTCCAATGCCTCCCAAAGAAGAGCTCCTATTGCTTTGATGTGTGAAAATAAAATAAAAAAACAGACATTGAATATCCCTTTCAGCTGGTGAAGTTATTAATTACAATTTGGATGGTGTATCAATACACCCAGTCACTACAAAGATACAGGCGTCCTTCCTAATCAGTTTCCGGAGAGGACGGAAACCACTCAGGGATTTCACCATGAGGCCAATAGTGAATAATGGTTGAATAATGACTTGATAGGAGAAAACTGAGGATGATCAACTTGTAGTTACTCCCACTATATACCTGTAAGGACAGACGCTGGGAGACGGGAAGCAAGTACAGGGAGTGAATATTTAATCAATAACGGACATGAAACAAAACAAGGCCAGCGTCTGGACAAGAGGAACACAATTACATCAATGCTGAAAGGGGAAGAAACTGAGGAAGTGACAGATATAGGGGAGACAGTCAATAAGAATAGAGTGCAGGTGAGTCCATGAAGCGCTGATGCGCATAACGATGGTGACAGGTGTGCATAGTGATGGGACGCCTGACGCCCTCGAGTGCCAGAGAGGGGGGCGGGAGCAGGCCTGACATAACCTAAGATACTTCAAAGAAATTAACTTCACGTTTGAATACGAAGCGTTATAAGAGAACCTGGTTCAGTCTGCTTTCCAACAGACGCATGGGAGACAAATTCACCTTTCAGCCGGACATACTCGAAAACACAAGGCCAAATATACACTGAGTTGCTTACCAAGACGCCATTGATGTTCCTGAGTGGCCTAGATACAGTTTGACTTAAATAAGATTCAAAATCTATTGGCAAGACTTGAAAATGTGTCATGCCTGGCCTTAGTATTCTTTGTTTTTCTTTTATTATTTTAGTTAGGTCAGGGTGTGACATGGGAATGTTGTGTTTTTTCGTTTTGGTGGTATAATGGTAAAGGGGGTGTTGGTTTAGTGTATGAGTTTGTGTTGAGTGAATGTTTCTAGGTATGTCTATGGTTGAGTGAATGTTTCTAGTAGTCTATGGTTGCCTGAGTGGTTCTCAATCAGAGACAGATGTCTTTCATTTGTCTCTGATTGGGGAGCCATATTTAAGGCAGCCATAGGCATCATGCATTTGTGGGTAATTGTCTATGTGTAGTGTTTGTGTCAGCACTATTTTCTATATAGCTTCCTACGGTCGGTCTGTTTGTTATTTTGTCTAGTGTGTTTTATATGTCGTTTCGTGTTTTCTCTCTTCTAATTAACAAGAAGAATGTATTTTCACACGCTGCGCTCTGCGTCCAATCTCACACCGCAAAAGGACGATCGTGACAAAATGGCTGTCTAGCAATGATCAACAACCAACTTGACAGAGCTTGAAGAATATTGTACAATCCATGTGTTTGCAAAGCTCTTATTAAATTACCTTGAAAGAGTCACAGCTTGTAATCACTGCCAAATGTAATTCTTACCATTTATTGACTCAGGGTGTGAATAATTATGCTAAATGAGATATTTCTGAATCTCATTTTCAATTAAAAATTGCAAACAGCTTCTTAAAACATGTTTTCATTTTTATTATAGGTTATATGTATTGTAGATGGTTGAGAGACAATCTATTTCAATCATTGTGAAATTCAGTCTGTAACATACACAAAATGTAAAATAAGTCAAAGGGCTATGAATACTTTTCTGAAGACACTCTGTTTAACCCGGTTGAGCAATACATACAGACTTGAAATCATGGCCCATTCTTAATAAATGGAACACTAGTCCTTTAATAAATTCCACTTTAATAACGTTACCATATCTTTGCATTACTCATCTCATTATGTTTACAGTGGGGAGAACAAGTATTTGATAACAACTGCCGATTTTGCAGGTTTTCTACTACAAAGCATGTAGAGGTCTGTAAATTTTATCATACGGGTACACTTCAACTGTGAGTAACGGATCTAAAACAAAAATCCAGAAAATCACATTGTCATGATTTTTAAATAATTAATTTCGCATTTTAATTGCATGAACGATAAGATTTGATCACCCCAACCAGTAGAATTCCGGCTCTCTCACAGACCTGTTAGTTTTTCTTTAAAACCCTCTTGTTCTCCACTCATTACCTGTATTAACTGCACCGTTTTGAACTAGTTACCTGTATAAAAGACCACCTGTCCACACACTCAATCAAAACAGATTCCAAACCTTCCACAATGGCCAAGAACCAGAGAGACTGTTCAAGGACATCAGGATAAAAATTGTAGACCTGCACAAGGCTGGATGGGCTACAGGACAATAGGCAAGCAGGCTTGGTGAGAGGAAACAACTGTTGGCGCAATTTATGGAAGAAAATGGAAGAAGTTCAAGAGACGGCAATCCCCTCGTCTGGGGCCCATGCAAGATTTCACCTCGGGGGCTATTCAATGATCTGAGGAAGGTGAGGGATCAGCCCAGAACTACCACGGCAGGACCTTGGTCAATTGACCTGAAGAGAAGGCTGAGACCACCAGGTCTCAAAGAAAACCATTTAAAACACCACTACGCCGTCATGGATTAAAATCCTGAGCGCACGCAAGGTCCCCCTGCTCAAGCCAGCGCTATTTTCCAGGCCCGTTGAAGTTTGCCAATGACCATCTGGATTAATCCAGAGGTGAGGAATGGAGAAGTCGATTGTGTCGATGAGACAAAATAGAGCTTTTCTCTAAACTCCACTCGCCGTGTTTTGAGAATAGAAGTATGAGTACAACCCCAAGAACACCATCCCAACCGTGAAGGCATGGAGGTGAAACATCATTTTTGGGAATGCTTTTCTTGCAAAAGGGACCAGGACGACTGCACCGTATTGAAGGGAGATGGATGGGCATGTATCGCGAGGATTCTTGACCAACAACCTCCTTCGCCTCAGTAAAGAGCATTGAAGGATGGGTCGTGCTGGTCTTCCAGGCATGACAAACGACCCGAAACACACACCCAGGCAAAACTAAGAGTGCCCGTAAGAAGCATCTCAAGTCCTGGACAGTGGCCTAGCCAGTCTCCGACCTTGAACCAATAGTAAAATCATTGGAGGGGGCCGAAATCCGTATTGCCCAGCGACACACCCGAACCTGGAGATCTGGAGAAAGATCTGTAGGAGGATGCGGCCAAAATCCTGCTGCAGTGCGTGCAAAACTGGTCAAGAAACTACAGGAAACGATGATCTCGTATTGCAAAACAAAGGTTCTGTAGCCAAAATATTAAGTTCGGCTTTCTGATGATCAAATATTAATGTCTGCCATTAGAAATGCAACTTAATTACTGTAAAAATCATTACAATGTGATTTTCTGGATTTTTGTTTCAGATTCCCGTCTCTCATATTTGAAGTGCTACCTATGTTGAAATTACAGACCTCTACTGCTTTGTAAGTAAGAAAACCTTGCAAAATCGGGCAGTGTATCAAATAACTTGTTCTCCCCACTGTAGTATACTTATTCGTATTACTATCTATTGCATTTAGCCTATCGCGCTCTGACATGTTATCCATATATTCTATGTTATAATTCCATTCCTTACTATATTGATTGTGTCTTATGTATTTGTTGTGGAATTGTTAGATATTACTGCACTGTTGGAACTAGAAGCTACAAGCATTTCACTACACTCGCAATAACATCTGCTAAACCCTTATGCCATAACTGGTCTAATGTATGTTACCAATAACATCTGCTCTAACATGTGTATGTTGACCAATAAATACATCTGCTAACTCGTTGTATAGTGACCATAACATCGCTATAACATGTGTATGTGACCAATAACATCTTGCTAACTATGTGTATGTGACCAAAATCTGTAGATACGTATACTCATCGCAACCATGTTATGTGACCAATAACATCTGTATGTGACCAATTAACAAGTTGTGTTGATCATTCTAAGACATCCATTTTGAGTCTTGTCCATAGATTTTTCAATCCGATTTAAGGTTCAAGCGTGTAACTAGGCCACTCAGGAACATCACTATAACCTCCTCACTACACAATAGGCCTATCTATTCAACAACGGAGTAAATGTGTTTGAAATTGAACAAATCCAAACTTATTTAGGCTACTTGTACATTACGTCACGATCATCACACAACCCACTTATGTAATCCTTTTTTATACAATGATAATGTCTCCCTTTAGGATATGCTACCATGCATCATTGTATCAGTTTGACCTTAAAATTTCCTTGATCCGGCCCAGAGTGGAAGGGAGTTTACCAAGGTACCAACAATTGTCGACCTATGTGTCAAACTTCCCTGACCGCAAATACATGTTGAACTAAAGGTTCCACCTTGTTCCCTACAAACCGCTGGGTCTGGCGGTCCAGGAAAAGGGGCAGTCATATTTCAAAACTGAGAAGTATTTAACTAGAATTCAGATCATTGGATCAGAATGATCTTGGAGCTCATTCTGAGGAGAGGTCCAAGTATCTGTTGAACTTTCGACTGCCTGCCTGGACCTCTGAAGCCTGACAAGATGGCAAAGCTTTCTGTGAGACTCTCTCTACTCTGCTCCTGCTGTTTTGGACTGATGACTCTGGGGTGAAACTCAGTAGAATAGGACAGGAATACGCCATCTAATGCTGCTTTCACTACCATCAATGTCAACAAATCTAAGTTAATTTTGTCACATGCTCAGAAGTACAACAGGTGTAGTAAGACCTTACAGCTGAAATGTTTTTTACAAGCCCTGACCAACAGTGCAATTGCTTAAGTAAAAATAGTATTGAGGTGGAACAATTGATAATAAAGAATTAAACCAACAGTAAAAGACAGCTGAGTAAATAACAGTAGTCGAGTATTACAGTTTAGCAAGGCTATATACAGTTGCCAGGCTATATAAATGAGATGATATTAGCATGATGACACCTTCTTCCCCCAGTCCGCCTGGCCTGTGCTATTCCGATTTCAACTGTTCGCCTGCGGGTTACGAACCCCTACCTTGTCCCAGACTCTGCTGTTTCTCAACTCTAAGATCGGCTATGAAAAGCCAACTGATTTATTCCTGATTATTATTGACCATGCTTGTCATTTGATGAACATTTTTGAAAATTCTTGGCTCTTCTCTACATTTCTCTTCTCTCTTTTCTTTCTCTTTCGGAGACCTGAGCCCTGGACCATACGTCGGACTAGCGCCGTGGTGGACTCCTTTGCTGTCCCCAGTCCGCCTGGCCTTTGCTGCTATTCCAGTTTCACTGTTTCTTGCCTGCGCGTATGGAAACCCCTACCTTCCACCTGCTGTTTTGCAACTCTTAATGATCGCTATGAAAAGCCAACTGAGATTGATATTCCTGATTATTAT